>NC_060195.1:59456992-59546992 GCF_021184085.1 Oncorhynchus gorbuscha | reverse complement strand
AGGCTGTGTGTCCGCGTGCACATGCAGTCGTGTAAACCAAGGGAGGAGCACAGAGCAGAACGAATGCATTAACCACAGCTAAAAAAGGAGAATTGGAACCAAGTAGCCGTTGATATCATCAGTACTCACAAGTTACAGCCAATTTGGCCAGAATTGGGCAGCAGAAGTTCAACTGAGCTCCTACTGTCTCTTTAAAAAGGCCCAGTGCAGTCAAAATTCATATTGTATAACAGCTGATTAAACAAACACTGTAAAAACTGTGAAAAAATGTGATCAGTTTATTTCCTGATAGTTGGTGGTTGAAAATACAATCTACACAGGACATTATAATCAGCAGGTTTGCATGGGCGGCAGTTTCAGCTTTCCATGGTGACATCACTATGCGGTTGATTGGTTAATAGACCAATAACAAAGGTTGATTGGTTAATAGACCAATAACAAAAGACAGTTCCAAACCCCTCTTCCAATAACAGCTAGTTTTCCCAGTCTTAGTCATATTCTTGCTTGAGAAATATTTATTTTGCTAAAAATCCATTTTTGCCCATTTTAAATTGAGATAAACAGCTTCATTGGGCCTTTAATAGTCAAATAAAGGTAATCACCCCTACATCTCAGCAGCAGGAGGCGCCAGAGTGTGGCTTCCTGTGCAGGTCCATTGTGTCCGTCGGGATGAGGTGCTCCCCCCCTTCCTCCTGCGCCAGCACCCTCCTCACCGCCTCCTCAAACGCCGCCGCCACGTTGGTCGAGTCCTTGGCGCTTGTCTCAAAGTACGGGTGGCCGCCGTTGTCGCGGCACCACTGGCGGGCGTCCTCGGCCAAAACCTGCCTCTCTGGCACATCCAACTTATTACCCAGGATCACGAATGGGAACTTCTCAGGTTCCTTGACATCAGCGTAGTAGGCAAACTCCTTCTTCCAGTTGTTGAGATTGTGGAAGCTCTGGTTGTCATCCATGCTGAAGGTTAGGAGACAACAGTCGGAGCCACGGTAGAAAGGTGTCCGGAGCGAGCGGAAGCGCTCCTGGCCCGCCGTGTCCCAGATTTGGAGCGTCACGGTGCGCCCGTCCACCTCCAGCTCCTTGTTTAGGAACTCCACGCCAATGGTGTGGAAGAGATGCGTGTCAAACTTGTTGGTGACGTAGCGGTTCATGAGAGAGGACTTGCCCACACCTCCGTCCCCCAGGAGGATCACCTTGAGCAGGGACGACTTGGCTGTCATGGCTGGGCTTGGGCCTGGGCTGAAGGGTTGGTGGAGTAGCTGGCTAGGGGGGGAGATGGTCTGGGAAGCGCTGCTGCTACCTGACAAATAGATGACAGTCATTCAGGTTAATCAATCAACTGATTGATTGCTCTGTTAACCATCTGTGAAAAGAAAATGAGATTAAGAAACACAGATTAACAATATGAACGCAGTACCTCATCTGTAGTCAGCTAAAGTCAAATCAGTCACAATGCTATAGAGTCTAGTAGTTGATATCTTATCCAATGAAGATGTAGCATTTTCCTGCCCGACATTAACTGTTGTAGGAGTTGTAATATTCTCAGCATGTGTCACATGGACAACGATCAGATGAGCATCTCTTAGAGAATCACATGAGCAAAGCTGTTGCCAGAGGCCACACACACACACAGGGTAGTGAAATGGGCAAATCAGCCCAAGTAGGTCAGAGACATAGGTAACAGACGCACATCCTGTTAGTCAAATTGGTTGAAGACTTTGCCTATTGTTATCCGCCTCAGCCAACTACAGTGAATTTAATGTGCCGGAATATATCTGGACAAGGGAGGACACTGACTGACTGCACCTTTGTTATGCTGCCTTTCTGCAGCTGTGGCACACATGAACACACATTTTAAAAGGGGAAGTAGGCCAACTGTTCAGTTAGAAAAAAGATAAAACTGTTTGAGCATTATCAGCATGGTAATCAATGGTATTCTGTTTTACTATGTTAAATAGATGGAGAGTTACCATTTACCAGAGAGCCCTACTAAAATATTATACCACTGATTTGTAGAACAAGCCAATCTGGTCCTATCCCCAGCATTACATATATCACTAGCCAACAAAGAACTTGGTTGGATAGGACATGCGCAGAAGCTTGGAATGTTTGCTTGATGACACACTTGGATAAAAGTGAACACATATCCATCGCGAAGATGATCTGAAAAGAGACGTAGGCTATAGCTATAGGCTATTTGAAACAAACTTGCTTTGGTAGTACTGTAGGTTGATTAGTAGGTAAACAACAAGACTGTCGTATGGAATAAGTATAGCGGACTCCCATGGCCTAAATAATAAACAAACAATAGGAATAAAGACTGCTAGTAAATATACAGTTAATCTTTCCGCGTTCAAAACAACTCTGAACTCGGACATCCTTGACTTCATTGCGTCCAAGACAACTGGGGAAAAACGAGCTGACTTGGAAATATCGTTTTGAACTGTCATCCAACTCGAAATTACAATTCGGAAACTTGGGCAGCTTTTTTAGAGCTCCGACTTTCCGACCTGAAGATCACCGACTCATGGTTTAACTTCGTTTTTCTCCAGTTCCCAGTTGTCCCGAAAGCACCAAATGCTCGCTTGCCATGAACCACGTAGTCTTGAGATCATGCGCGTAGTTTAAACATCAACTGGCTTAATGTAGCTGGCTAGGCTAATTGGTAAAAACATTCATATATATAGTTAACATTACATGTGAAAGTCTGAAATATCTAACTACGAATAGTATCACTTGGTTACAACTGTACCTTGCTGTTTATAATGTACTTCGGCGGTGTCATCCCTTTACAAAATCCTCACGAGCGGCCGAGGTTTCCCGGTGACATGGCGCTACTGACGCTCATATGACCGATCGTTTGTCACGCCTACTGTGGGCAAAATGGATAAAAGGAAGCTATTAATGTGTGTGTAATTGTGATTTTACTACTGAAAAAGTATATGAAAGTATAGCAGGAAATTGACATTCTAAACACTGATGCGTCATCGCTTTTGAATGTGGCCATGGCAATGCCCATACAAAACTGCTCTGGCAATATTGTGATGACGTCACTGTAATATTCCATACAGTGGGCGCGTTCCTCTGCCCAGGAGTTGCTTACACATGTCAGATCTTACAACGCAATGGGTCGTTTAAAAAAAAAGCTAATTACATCATATGTTATAGCAATCTTTTAGTCAATGACACAGTCAATCACTCAAACGCTGCACTTTGTCAGGGATAAACCAAGCCCCATTGTGACAAGAACACGGTTTCCACTAGATAGCAGAACCACAAAGTCAAAATTGTCTACAAAAGTCCAAATTCAGGTTAGGGTTAGGCATAACGTTAGCGGTGTAGTTAAGGTTAGGTTTAAAATCAGATTTTAAGAAGATAAATTGTAGTATGGGGTAAGTTGAGCCCCGGGAGAGGGTAAATTAAGCCGTCTACAAATGTCTGTACTGAATTAAATATTACCACTACCTTTTTAAAACCATGTCTACACAATTCACATTGCAGGCTGAACACCTTTAACACTTTTAACATAACAACAGGGCCTGGTCTCATATCTCATATCCAAGCGATAATGCCTTGCATTATGCCTGGGAAGAAAACACTTCAAGTTGCTCAACTTGTGATTGGCTCAACCATTGGCTCAACTTACCCCAAGGCAAACATTTGACTATTTTAGCCCACACAGCTTCAAGGGTGCAATTTCATGCTAGGTTTAGGACCTCATATTGACCCCAAATGATGTATAGAACAATTGTAAAATTAAATATTTGGTAAAAATATACATTTTGTGTATGGTTTCCCTAGAAACAAAGGTGGCTCAACTTACCCATTTGGCTCGAACTTATCCCACTCTCCCCTACATTGTATTCTGCTGTACCTCAATGTACAGTATCAGCAATAGTGAAAGATAGGAGAATGTGGACTTTCCACTTGATAACGTTTATCTATTGTAATATTATCAGTGTGGGGATGGGCAGAAAAGCCTGCACAAACTATGTATTAAACAGTGTGAATGTGAATGATTGTGAAGGTGTGTATGTTTGTAAGTACCACCATGCACAGTACACACATACTGTCCAAGCGTGCGCGTGTGTGTGTGTGTCTCAAAGAAAGAAAGTTATCAGACAACGATTGAAAAGTTAAAGGCTATAAATAGGGAGACTATCAAAAAGATAGGGAACTGCATGGACTTTGGAAAAGCCACTCCTTGAAAATACATTTGCCATACTGACAGTGAAACACAAACTTAATTAAATTGATAAAACATAATGATATCTCCAATGACTCTGATACAGATGTCTCTGTAATGTGTACAGACACATTATAAAAACACAGATGAGAACAAATCATATACTATAATCTTACATTTCCTGCTGTTCAATGGTCATTTCAATGAAAGATATACCCATTTAGCAATGGGCTGCACATCCGCGTCATAGAGGTGGATGTGCAGTCCTCCTCCCCTCTGCAGTCCTCCTCCCCTCTGCCTCCTTGGAAGTTTCTGGATTGAGGGCACCAAGGAGGAGCTGGATGCACTTTGTCCTCAAAGCCAACTCAGAGGAATCCTTACAGGGGGAGGGTTACCCAGGGAAGTGGTGGCAGGAGTTTCTGACTGCTTTGAGAGGGTGGGCAAAATTGACTCCGAAGACAAATCACCAGCTGCCTGCCATGATGTCACCCCTTCTCCCTTAGCTCTCCCACACTTGGTCCCATTTGTGAGTGTTCTGTCTTCGGACCCAGTATGGAAAACCACATGTTCACAAGACGCACCCAACTCCACTGGTTTACTAGCGTCACCAGCAGCTAGGCCACCTCTGTCTGCCAGACAAGCTTTATCAGCCAGCATACTCTCTCCAACGACAGTGAATTATTCTCTGCTTCCCTTCTCCTTTGAGATGTGATAGGGGTGGCTGTAGAGTTTCTTCCATTTTGACAACAGGTGCTTGGCAGTTTTTTTCACTGAATGGTCTAAGCAGGTATTGAGGAGACTGTAAAGGACCCTGACGATATCTGTGCCTTGCAGCTGCTCACAAGTCACACAGGTGTTATCAAGGGCAGTCAGGAGAGGCATAATGTTGCCATAGTTACCTTCCCTGTTAAATTTGTCCATTTGGAGAGCATGATGAGTGATCTGTTTTGTGTCCATGGTATGGTGGTCATATTCTTAGAGACTGGCTGGAGAAAGACTGATATGTAACTGCAATTTAGGCTACAGCTTTTGTAGGGCCATGACATTTTGTTTGATATTGGCATTGGAAACCCTTGGGCCTGCAAACATTTCTGCAGTTAATACATTTTTTTATGCAATGCTTTGAAGTGTGGCAGACACATTTGTGCAGAATTTTGAAACCACGTTTTTTAAATGCAGCTAATGCACTTCAGGACAGGCTACACTTTTTTAATTTCACCTTTATTTAACCAGGTAGGCTAGTTGAGAACAAGTTCTCATTTGCAACTGCGACCTGGCCAAGATAAAGCATAGCAGTGTGAACAGACAGCAGAGTTACACATGGAGTAAACAATTAACAAGTCAATAACACAGTAGAAAAAAAGAGAGTCTATATACATTGTGTGCAAAAGGCATGAGGTAGGCGGATAATTACAATTTTGCAGATTAACACTGGAGTGATAGATGATCAGATGGTCATGTACAGGTAGAGATATTGGTGTGCAAAAGAGCAGAAAAGTAAATACATATAAACAGTATGGGGATGAGGTAGATAAAATTGGGTCGGCTATTTACTGATAGACTATGTACAGCTGCAGTGATCGGTTAGCTGCTCAGATAGCAAATGTTTGAAGTTGGTGAGGGAGATAAAAGTCTCCAACTTCAGTGATTTTAGCAATTCGTTCCAGTCACAGGCAGCAGAGAACTGGAACGAAAGGCGACCAAATGAGGTGTTGGCTTAAAATGTATATTGGGAAACGGAAGCTTTGATGCAATGTGTTGGGTCAATTCTATCACATCAAATATAATTTAAAAGCCCCAAACGTTATTCATACCCCTTTTCGGTTCGAAAATTACAGCACAGGCTACCACTCGAATTGAATAGCAGTTCTCGAGCTGTCAACCGCCATTTGTTCTGTTTTCCAAACCAGATTTCTGAAAGAGGGCGCTGCTCAGCCAGGCCGTGTCCAACTGTTACTTGTTGCAATATTGTAACAGGAAGGAAGAGGCTAAGCGAGAAGGTTTACTCTGCTCAAAATATGTCCAAGAAAATAAGACATGAAGTGAAAGATTTTTGTCTGGAGGTCAATGAGAGTGTTGAATTTGCTAAAACAAAATAATTAATATATACTTTGCTATGTGAATCTTAATTGATCGAATATAAGTTTCGTATTTGTTATTTTGTTACGAATATATTGATACAAGCGGACGCACATGGAATTTCTTTTAAAAACAACGATTTTATATCAGAGTTATCCCTGTTGTTCACACGCGTGAATCTGCCCTCTCATTGGCTAGAATGGTCCCACCTGAATCGTGACTCCTCCCGCCTGGTTCCATCTTTGAGGAAAAGTATCTCCATTGTTAGAGCGTTCACTCGACTATCTTGTCAATATAATTGAAAATCTTTGATTGTAATATGTCCATGTGACTTTTTGCCATGTTTGTTTACATTTCCATTATATGAAATATATTGTAGACAAGGTTGAAAAACGTATTAGTTGGAAAATACATAATAATAATAAATATTCTATAAATAAAGCCATATCTTCCCATATCACATTGTTTTAAAGTATTGTTTTGAGGTCACAACTTGGTCAGCCATAATAGTGTTTGTTGCTTTGTTGTGGAGTTGTTTGTGGAGAGTAGATTACATGTTGCTGCCAACACACTGACTCAACTCCAGCCACTTTAATAATGGGAATTGATGTAAAATATATCACTAGCCACTTTAAACAATGCTACTTCATATAATGTTTACATACCCTACATTATTTATTTCATATGTATACGTATATACTGTACTCTATATCATCTACTGCATCTTTATGTAATACATGTATCACTAGCCACTTTAAACTATGCCACTTTGTTTACATACTCATCTCATATGTATATACTGTACTCGATACCATCTACTGCATCTTGCCTATGCCGCTCTGTACCATCACTCATTCATATATCTTTATGTACATATTCTTTATCCCTTTACACTTGTGTGTATAAGGTAGTAGTTTTGGAATTGTTAGCTAGATTACTCGTTGGTTATTACTGCATTGTCGGAACTAGAAGCACAAGCATTTCGCTACACTCACATTAACATCTGCTAACCATGTGTTTGTGACAAATAAAATTGGATTTGATTTGAATAAAATCTGATTTGATTAGAATCACATTTGATTTGATTTGATGTTGGAGAATTCTCTCAAGCAACAGTGCTGAAACCAGTTACTTTTTCTGCAATGCGGCCAATGAACGAAAGCTAAGAAAAGGAAGTATTACAAGCAAGATGAGGCAAGTCTGTCAGTTGTGAAATGAAATAACTTTATGTTATGTAATAAAGTTAGAAAGTTGAGGGAGAACTGTGGAAATGGGCACATGACATCTGGGATGTGAAATTGTTGCTAGCAAGTTTGCCGCCAGGCAAATAGTAGAACGGTTCAAGTAGAATAGGCATGAGGATCTTTTCCCCCTTCTTCTCTCGCTTGACAACTTTCAAAGCTAACAGTTTGCAAAGCGACAGGTGTTCGATGAATGGGGTTTGAGCTATTCCCTGTTTGGTATGACATAAAGAAGAAAGGCAAATGTTTGTGTTGCATTAATATTGGCAGCCACATACTGGTAGGTCTACAGTTAGAGCAGTAGGCCTTGCTAAGGTGTGGCATCGTACAGTAAACCAGGATCAAGTTGAACACACAATGACTCTGAATGTGGCATACATTATATTATTCATGTGTTATCATTTTGATTGATTTGATTTGATTTAACCTTTATTATTGATTGGGCAGTGTGTTTAATGGTATAACTTACCTAGGCTACATTACACAAGTAGCTGTGCACAATGCGTTTAGTCTGTTAACAGAGAATGGTTTGCATGTAACTACTGACTTTTTTTTTTAATGTAAAAGAACAAAAACGACAATAGTAAAATAAATGGGAGGGAAAAAAACTCTGACTTCAACCTCTGGCATTGCTTTTCCATGACATGGTTTGCATTGAAGAGAAATAGATTTTTTATATTCATGCCGTTATGCTCTTGAGCAGGGATTCCCAAACTCGGTCCTGGGGCCCAAATTTGTGAATCATTGGCCATAGAAGTTAAGCAGAGTAAAGGTATTGGGAACCTGTAATTGGTGTAGTGAGCCCTTGAGTTGTGGGGATTTAGCTCCATTTTTTACTTTGATGACTACAAGGTGACCTTTTCAATAAACTACGGGAGAGTTTCACCTTTTCTCTGAAAGCCTACATGCAGGTGATAGTTACAATACTCAATGTTCTCACGAAATCTTGCTACTCCTATATGTTTAGGCCTCCTATGTACTGTTTACAGCAGGTAGACAGAGGTTATGTGTATGAATACTTTTTATAAATACAAAAGATCAGTGGGGAATAAAACGGAATTCTCAGAACACGTTAAACTCACCCTTATCATGCTACAGTATGGGGAAGGAGATGGGTGGAGTCAGGTTGGTCTGTTGATTAGTCAAGGGGAAAACCAGCTGTAGGCCTACCACAACATGGACTGGCCCCAGTGTGCTGATCTAACTGCAACCAGGAATGATTGGACTTTCTAAAAACCCGCACCAGGCTCCTTTGAATCTTATTGAATAATTTGCTTGGCCCGCTACCGCAGTCCGTCCTCCCTGCACTCGTGCGTTCCTTGTACGAGGGAATGGAATTTTACCAGCTGGTAGTGATGATGATAATGATGCTCAGATATATTATGGCCACAAGGAGGCGCTCTCTGCCTTGTGATTGTATCAGATAGACGTGATGGCGTAATGTGCTTTGTCACATTGTCTCCTCCTCCATCACACAAATGTGCACACACAACCACATCCACCGTCTCTGCTTGACACCTCATAAGGAGGGAACTTGTTTTAAAGCATGAAGATTCTCATACAGAATGAGCAGGAAGAAAAGGAATGTGGCCAGTCCCCAAGCCCCCATCCCTTACACCCAAATATTACCATTGCCTGCACCAAGGTACCTCCCACAAATGTTTCATTTTCTCCCTGCTGCCAGCTTGCTCAAGTACTCTGACAGAAGTCATTATTTTAAAAAATGCAACCTATTCTGAAAAGGATTTATGTTATTTGTTAATCACATTTAGAACTGTTAAGCCAGTTCACTTTAGACTCACTTACAGCAGTGATATAACGGCATCATCGCTGCATCAGTCTGTTAGGGGAGACTGGAGAGATGGATTCAGTCAGTATTGCAGACAACACAGTGTACAGGAAGGGAGGGGGAGGCTGACTGTTCCGGCCAACACACACACACACACACACACACACACACACACACACACACACACACACACACACACACACACACACACACACACACACACACACACACACACACACACACACACACACACACACACACACACACACACACACACACACACACACACACACACACACACGCACAAACGCACGCACAGTGACCTTGAGAGCAGACAGACAACAGGGATGGGGAGGGCGTGGGTTAGTGTGTGTGACAGATTTTGTTATCCCACAAGGGATTCACCCCTGCTCGCCGAGCCTGAACTCTACGCATCTGTGTGTTTGCTAACAAAGAGTCTCACGAGACACTAGTACATCACCTCAGGATACTATTGGACCGCCCATCTGTTACTGTATGTTCATAATTCAGAAGACGATATCGAAACAGTTCATGGGAAATCTCGGTGAAAGTATGACTAATTTCAAGTGTGCTGCACAATTGATTAACATATTCCATTACTCCCTTGACTGAATGCATGTATACAGATGCTTACTGCCTTTCCATTGTCAAGTGAATGTGAATGATTGCACTTAGTATCGAAAGTATGGATCTCTGCCACTCTCACATTGTTTGAATTATGTATTTTGATCCATCCTGCTCACCGTAGGCCTCGGATCACAGTAAGGTATTTTCTGGGAAGGAAAATGTTGATGATGTTCCTGCTCAGCCACTGCTGTGGTTTTTAACATATGTCCATCCGATTGGCTGTGCAGTGTATTTACGATTTGCCACTGTGGTGACTCGTAACATTGTTTTCCCATGAACTCCCATCGGAGAGATGATTGGTCTCACGGGAAGCCGCAGCCCACCAGAGTCCTTATAGACACAATCGCCCACATCCTCCCACAATGCTTAGAGATGTCCAAAAAGGGCATGCAAAGGAAGTTAGTAATGCCTCCTATGACTGATGGGTTGGATAATACTTTTCTCGTTAATCATCTTGGAAAAAATGTATACTTAAAAATGGGAAATCAACCAAATCCTTCATCGTTAATAAAATGGAAAGGTCAAATGCGTTATTATCTAAATGTTGGGCGTCAGAGAGAAACAAAATGGTGCAGTTTAGACCATGTAGACCGTGTGGAGATGTAGGTGTGATGTCGTTGATGTTTGTGTGCGTCTGTGTGCTGTTGTTTGCATGCGTTTGTTTTGTATTGTTTGGAAAAATATATATAAAATCGTACACAAACAAAGGTAATGCCTCCAATGCTCGTCATATGATGTATCCAGAGGTTTACGGTTGATTCATGGTCACTGTGATGTGGTATGAATAAAATGCTTTAGGGGGGAATCTGTCTGGTACTGTGTGTGTATCAGGTGCCTGTTTATTTTGCATACTCCAACCATAGTGAGACCACAGGCACCCTTGTTTCAACAGACACCCAGTCTACTGTTGCTGCAAATTACAACAATACTTTTCCCACACTCAAGTCATTTGACACTCAAGTCAAATAACAGCCACTCTTATAGGAGCCATTAGGGTTAAGATTTCTTTCACCGAGGTGACTGGGATTTGAACCAGCGACCTTTCGGTTACTGGCTCAACACTGTAAACCGTTAGGCTACCTACTCTTACTACACAACCTTCACTTCTCCTAACTTGAAGAGGACAGAAAGTCCAGTGACATAGAAGAACCTTTACCAGTTGTGGTAACACATTTACATATATGAATGTGTGTACACAGGTGTGATAACCAAGGTCTGATAAGAGGTCTGACAGTGGCACTTTGTTTTGTACGGTCACACCCTGTGTGTCATAGACTATTCCACTACAAGTAACATGGTTGTTGTATTATGGTTTGCATTGGCCCGTTACTTACAGTCACTTTAGAATGCAAGCACATTTTATATGATATATTCATACAGTATGAGGTATGAGTAACAGGGGAGGAGGGGGTTGGACTTCAAATACCTTTGTGGGCAGTGTACTTGAACATATCAGAATTTGCACACATAAAAGTGTTACAAAATGTTTATACTGTAGGAGCTGTAAGCATTAGATGCATGAAGCTGTATATGATGACTGTAGAACATACAGATTGAAAGGTATCTGTCTGTATATATAGTACCAGTCAAAAGTTTGGACACACCTACTCATTCAAGGTTTTTCTTTATTTGTACTATTTTTTACATTGTAGAATAATAGTGAAGACATCAAAACTATGAAATAACACATATGGAATCATGTAGTAACCAAAAAAGTGTTAAACAAATCCAAATATATATATTTTTTTAGATTCTTCAAAGTAACCACCCTTTGCCTTGATGACAGCTTTACACACACTTAGCATTCTCTCAACCAGATTTATGAGATAGTCACCTGGAATGCATTTCAAATAACAGGTGTGCCTTGTTAAAAGTTAATTTGTGCAATTAATGTGTTTGAGCCAATCAGTTGTGTTGTGACAAAGTAGGGGTGGGTATACAGAAGATAGCCCTATTTGTTAAAATACCACATCCATATTATGTCAAGAACAGCTCAAATAAGCAAAGAGAAACGACATTCCATCATTACTTTAAGACATGAAGGTCAGTCAATCCGGAAAATGTTGAGAATTTTGAAAGTTTCTTCAATTGTAGTCACAAAAACTATCAAGTGCTATGATGGAACTGGGTCTCATGAGGACCACCACAGGAAAGGAAGACCCAGAGTTACCTCTGCTGCAGGGTATAAGTTAATTTGTTACCAGCCTCAGAAAATGCAGCCCAAATAAATGCTTCACAGAGTTCAAGTAACAGACACATCTCAACATCAACTGTTCAGAGGAGACTGCGTGAATCAGGCCTTCGTGGTTGAATTGCTGCAAAGAAACCACTGGTAAAAGACAACAATAAGAAGAAGAGACTTGCATATGCCAAGAAACACGAGCAATGGACATCAGACTGGTGGGAAAACTGTCCTTTGGTCTATTGAGTCCAAATTTGACATTTTGAGTGTCTTTGTGAGAGTGGGTGAACAGATGATCTCCACGTGTGTGGTTCCCACTGTGAAGCCTGGAGGAGCCTGGAGGAGGAGGTGTGATGGTGTGGGGGTGCTTTGCTGGTAACACTGTTTGTGATTTATTTAGAATTCAAGGCACACTTAACAAGCATGGCTACCACAGAATTCTGCAGCGATACGCCATCCAATCTGGATTGCGCTTTGGGAAAGGGGGATACCTAGTCAGTTGTCCAACTGAATATATTCAACGGAAATGTGTCTTCTGCATTTAACCCAACCCCTCTAAATCAGAGAGGTGTGGGGGCTGCCTTAAATTACATCCACGTCTTCAGCGCCCGGGGAACAGTGGGTTAACTGCATTGCTCAGGGGCTGAACAACAGATTTTGGGATTCGATCCAGCAACCTTCCTGTTACTGGCCCAAATACCTAACCACTACCTAACCACTAGCTTAGTGGGACTATCATTTGTTTTTCAACAGGACATTGATCCAATACACCTCCAGGCTGTGTAAGGGCTATTTGGCCAAGAAGGAGAGTGATAACCTGGCATCACAATCACCCAACCTCAAACCAATTGAGATGGTTTGGGATTGTCAAGTTCTCCCTAGGTGCGGCGGGTGTGGAGTCAGGCGCAGGAGAGAGCGAATTGCAAGAAAGGATGTTTTATTTACAAGTCCAAAGAACAGGAACTGGACCACAACAGTAGTCACAAAACAACAGTAACGTAGTCCCGAAAAAAAACACGTGTTCGGCAGAACAAACCAAAACGCAACCAAAACAAATGAGAGCTACACGAACAACAAGACAGATAAATCCAAACTAAAAAGAAAATGGATCGGTGGCAGCTAGCAGACCGGCGACCACGACCGCCGAGCACCGCCCGAACAGGGAGAGGAGCCACCTTTGGTGGAAGTCGTGACAGGGATGAGTGAAGGAAAAGCAGCCAACAAATGCTCAGCATATGTGGGAACTCCTTCAAGCCTGTTGGAAAAGCATTCTAGGTGAAGCTGGTTGAGATAAAACCTAGACTGTGCAAAGCTGTCATCAAGGCAAAAGGGTGGCTACATGAAGAATCTAAAATATATTTGGATTTGTTTAACACTTTTTTGGTTACTACATTATTCCATATGTGTTATTCCATAGTTTTGATGTCTTCACTATTATTTTACAATGTAAAATAGTAAAAATAAAGAAACACCCTTGAATGAGTAGGTGTGTCCAAACTTTTGACTGGTACTGTGTATATATTACTTTTCTCAAGAGGACAGGACAAAGGCTGAATGTACTGTACTGCTGTCTGTTTTGCCCCCCCCTTCTCTTTCATGGTAATTTCCATTGGGTGATTGCGCATGAAAACCAGATATCCCACAGTGAGGATTCTTTGGCATGCATGTGGCATGTGTAGGACGCTACTCAACCGCCCCTTCCCTCCATCTCTCAGCACCCCCAGCCTTCCCTCCACTGCAGATTTCCCAACTGTGCATTCATAGGGCCCCTGTTATACTCCCAGCACCCCTCCTCTCCTCCTCTCCTCTCCTCCACCGGCAGATCCATGCATGATAGACAAACATGCAAGAAGAAGAAAAATGGAAAAAACAACAGACATTCACGTGACTTAACAGGGTTGGTACAGTGAAATAAGAGAAGAAAGATAGTGGATAGGGAGGGGTTAAAATAGTGTTTTGAAAAACAAGGGGAGTGAGTATGAAGGGAGAGAAAAGGGAGAATGAGAGAGAGGGAGAAACGGAAGGTGGGGAAATGTATTTCAGTTGGACTGGTTCTTCACTTTTTGATGTAGTTTCTAGGGCCAATCGTCAACTGGGCAATGGTATGTGTGTAGTAGGGAGGAGCTTTGTTTCGTGGGTAATGTGGCGGAGAGTTTGTTTGGCGTGTCTTCAATGCAACTCCATCTGCACACACCCTTCCTAGCCACTATGAGCACATCATACTCCTGCTTGCTCATGTGGCAAAGGCATAAACAAAGAGGAGGATAGCCCTCTCTCTCTCTTCCCTGAGTGTCTTCAGGAAGGACCCTCAAAGATGTCCCACTCCTGCACCAGGCCTATCAAACGCAGCTGGTGTGTGTGTGTGTGTGCTAAGGGGAGTTTAGCCTTCTGGGGGGGGGGGGGGGGGGTAGTAAAACAACTCAGGAGGACATCCAAAAAATGGAAATGGAAGTGTATGTATGTTAGGTGTTAGAATGGCCAAGTCAAAGTCCAGACCTGAATCCAATCGAGAATCTGTGGAAAGAACTGAAAACTGCTGTTCACAAATGCTCTCCATCCAACCTCACTGAGCTCGAGCTGTTTTGCAAGGAGGAATGGGAAAAAAATTTCAGTCTCTCGATGTGCAAAACTGATAGAGACATACCCCAAGCGACTTTCAGCTGTAATCACAGCAAAAGGTGGCGCTACAAAGTATTAACTTAAGGGGGCTGAATAATTTTGCACGCCCAATTTTTCAGTTTTTGATTTGTTAAAAAAGTTTGAAATATCCAATAAATGTCGTTCCACTTCATGATTGTGTCCCACTTGTTGTTCATTCTTCACAAATAAATCAGTTTTATAACTTTATGTTTGAAGCCTGAAATGTGGCAAAACTTCAAGGGGGCCGAATACTTTCGCAAGGCATTGTATATGCACTGTATATATTTTTATGCAAACGCCAACCACAGGATCTTGTTTTGCCGTGGAACAGAGAGTAATTTTAGCCGTTTCAAAGCGAATTACCTGCAATTCTACACATTTTGTCATGACTTATGCCATGTTAATGATATCTGAGTGTTTTTTTTTAGAGTGAGAGTGACGAGCAAAATCAATATGGGCCCCCTGGAGGTAAAATCAATCAAATCAAATCTTGCCATGCAGTTGGTATTCGGCCAAGTTTAGATAGCTGGCTTTACTAACTTACCAATCAAAAAATTGTTAGCTGACAAGGATAATTGGGTGACTGTCAGTGACTGACATAACAAGAGAAAAACTGCTGATGCACAAAAACATTTTGAAATGACATCTTTCGGAATACCCTACTACAGACACACGCAAGACTAGTTGTAGGGCCACTTTTCCCCAAACCCAGTCAACACTCTCCATTTTCCTAATTAAGGCTTTGTTCTAAAACCGTTTTTAAGTGTAAATGCAAACTCTGCCCAAAATAAAAACACGTCTATTTCTTGTTGACGTTCTTTACTCACACAATGAAAACTAGTGAAACAGAGCAACTGACTGCGGAGTTGAAAAGGGGAAAAAGAAAGAAACGTTTTCTCTGAGCAGTGCAAAGGATCACTATCTCCCTGGCCAGTATAACAGAGTTACATTATACAGAACATGTAAAAATGCAGGACAGAGGGACAAAAAGGAGGGTGGGAGAGGGAGAGAAAGAAACAACAATGTCCTTCATTTCATTGTACGTGGCTGGGGTCATATATCATAGCCAGGCAGGGAAAACAGTGAACACACACACATAGCTTCATATTTCAGCAAATGTGGTAAGCCCAGGCCATATTTGGCATCATGGCGGAGAGGAAGGAAGCTCCAGGGAGCCAAAATTCCACCGCAGGTTTTTTTCAAACCAAGAGGAACTTAGCATTAGTTAGCATAGCATTAGTAGCCTATAAACCCAAGCATTACTACCAAGGGGTGTCTGCCGAGCCTAGGACTTAAGAATGACATACCCTGCGCTATCCGGATCTGGCATCTTAAAGAGCACAATAATTACAGTGTGTTTGATGTCATAACATGGCTTCGGGTTAGGTCACTGCATACCCTAAGAAAGATTCTTGACCTCAGTTAACTCGGCGTGGTCGACTGGGTTAATAGTGACAGCTTTGAAGTTGTGTCTTGACTGGCAGAGTGACTAAGGGATAGGAGGGGGCAGGATGGTTTAAGGCAGGGCGGCACAACTTAAGTGCGCGAGTGCCAAAGTCCCGCTGGGTATGATTTCCCGTTGGCTCTTTAATTGACCAATTAATGGCCCTGCTTAGCCAGGTCTGTTTTAACAGACTGTGGCTGTGCCTCGAGGACAAGAGTTGTGCACCGAAGTTTTAAGAGAGTGAAAATAAAAGTGATATGGTACAAGGTACAATAGGACACACACACACACACACTACACACTACTCCGCTGAGCTAGTCTGACACTATTTCCTGTGTGAATCCAAATTCTGTCAGTGCAATACACCAGCCAGCCTTTCTTCACATGACCATATGAGAGAATCAGCCAATCTGCACAGGGCATACGAGAGACAATGCCATTTCCTCCTCTATTATCTTGTCTGATAAAGAGTTTGAACTTTGAAGCTGCACTACTGGTTTTTATTAAATAGTGTCTATCACATGACTACCGGGTCCAGGCGTCAGAATATTGCAATCCTGCAATCCACTCTAACACAGCAAAACACCACCCTTTGACCTATCTCAAACTATAGTCCATCTGCTGACAAGCAACAAACAGGAAACATAAAGGACACATCTCTGCCTACCCTGTGGTCAGTCCGTCTGAAATAGTCACCCAGTATGACCCCTACGTCACACTTCCTGTAGCTCTACCGCCTGCTGTGGCACAAGGGGTTCTGGGTAGTAGAGGAACCGTGGCGTTCATCACCGCGACAGGAGGTCATTGCTCCTATTTCCTCTGCAGCGGTGAATGCAGAAGTGGACAAGGCTCGGCCACGAGGGCTAGTGTTCTCAGTTCTCCCTCCAATCCTTCTCTTCTTCCTCCACCTTCTCCCTTTTGTGTTTACTTTTCAGTCATGTGCACGGAGAGGAGTTTGTGAATAAAGATAGGCTACTGCATAAAAATGACTATGGCAGGTTTGGTTGCACCTTCGTTCAATATAACATGTTCATGAAATGCAAGAGAATATTTGTGATGGACAGAGTACACCATTTCAGTAATATTGTACCATAGACTATCACCATCATCATTAACCGTTTAAACCCATCCAATCCTTTCAGGTATTTTTTGATAAGGATATTTGTAAAAGTGGTTACAATGTTAATCGCACTGATCGAGTTAAGAAAGGTGGGGCTATATATGTCAAAACTAAATTCCCTGTAAGTGTGGCAAAGTCTGAAACTATTTGTAAACAGTTGGAATTTCTTGCTTTGAATATTGAAGTTTCAAAGGGCCTCTCTATAACTGTGATTGGCTGTTATTGACCCCCCTCTGCTCTCTATGACTGTGATTGGCTGTTATAGACCCCCCTCTGCTCTCGGTGATGCATTTTCTTCTCTGATGAACCTTATGTCTAAACTTCTTTACAGTGAAATTATCTTTATTGGTGATCTCAACTGGTGTTGGTTAAAGCCGGTGTCTGATGATTTAAAAATGTTTTGTAATTCTATGAATCTTACCCAGTTGAATCTTACCCATATCTTAAATGGCCAGTAAAACCTACCCTGATTGATTTGATATTGACAAATGTTCCACATAAATATTCTGCGGTTGGTGTTTTTTGTAATGATGTAAGTGACCATTGTGCTGTTGTTGCTGTTAGAAATACTAAGGTTCCTAAAACAAACCCACATTTTATTCGTGATGTTTTAAGTGTTTCCTTCATAATTTGTTTTATTTTGACTGGAGCAAGATTGAGCTTATCCCTGATGTGGAAACTGCCTGGAAATTCTTTCATGATGGTTTTCCCCCAAATAGTAAACAAACATGCCCCATTCCGCAGGTTCAGGGTTAAAGGGCGGGATAATCCATGGTTTTCTTCTGAGCTGTCTTGTATTATTCACGATCGTAATCTAGCCTGGGCTAAAGCAAGGAAATCATGTTCTGATGCTGATTGGCTTGTTTTTAGGTAGCTACGAAATAAGTGTTATTTTCTTCCCAGGAAGGCCAAGTCTGAATATTTTATGTCTGTTACCACTGATAACCTGAATGACCCTAGAAAGTTTTGGAAGGCTATTAAGTCTATGTCTGGTAACAGTAATGTTAATGAATTGTCGTCGTGTGTATTGAAGGACTTTGTTGCTGTATATAACAAGATTGAAATGCTGAATTGTTTCAATGAGCACTTTGTATCATGGTTGGCTGTTTGATTCAGTGTCCTCTGTCTCTGTACAACCCTGTGTGGATGAACCAGTGAGAGCTGGTCAAACTTTGAGCTTTTTGCCATTCTGGATAAAAGCGTCTGCTAAATGGCATATATTATTATTATTATTATATTATTCTCAGTGCAGGTGGTACATAAAGCCCTGAAATCCTTAGATCAGAGAAAGCCTGCAGGTCCTGATCTTTTTGGATCCCTGCTTTTTAAATTTGGCAGCTGATTTCATAGCTGAACTACTTACATATCTGTTCAATCTAACCCTGGAATGTAATGTAATTCCAAAGGTCTGGAAATCAGCATTTGTCCAACCACTTTTAAAAGGGGGAGATCCAACTCTCCAACTCTAATTATAGGCCAATCTCAAAGCTGTCACCCCTGGTGAAAATACTTGAAACCCTTGTGAGTGAACAGCTAAAATAGTTTTTATATACTAACTCTATTTTATCAATGTACAAATCTGGCTTCAGGAAGAAGCATAACACAATTACAGCAGCCATGAAGGTTTTAAATGATATCACTGAAGCCATTGACAAAAACAGCACTGTGTCTCACTTTTTATTGATCTCTCTAAGGCTTTTGATACAGTTGATCATGCTATACTAAGGCAGAGATTGTCCAGTGTAGGTCTTTTGGAGCATGCAGTTGCATGGTTTGCTAACAATCTGTCTGATAGAACTTAGTGCACTCAATTTGATGGGCTCATGTCTGTTCAATTGTCTGTCTGTAATGGTGTGCCCAAAGGCTCTGTACTTGGTCCTTTCTTATTCACTATTTATATAAATAATTTAGACAACTTCATTTTTATGCTGATGATACTGTTATTTACTGTTGTGCCTCGTCTCTTACAAAAGCTTTCCAGAACTTGCAAAATGATGTTTATACTGTTCAACATACCTTGTGTCAATTGAAGCTTATCCTCAATACTGACAAAACTAAACTAATGGTGTTTTCTAAAGCAAGAAACAGACTTCTGAACTTTTCACCTATTCTTAACTGTCAGGGCATTGAGACTGTAACCTCATATAAATATCTTGGAATTTTAATTGATGACTCTCTTTTAAATTGCATATTCAACAACTTACAAAAGAATTGAAGCTGAAATTGGGATTTTATTTTAGGAATAAGGACTGTTTTCTTTTGAAGCCAGAAGGAGGTTAGTATCAGCTACATTTATGCCTTTACTAGACTATGGGGATATTTTATATATGAATGCTTCCGCTCAGTGTTTGAGATCAATTGACACCCTTTACATGGCACTTTGAGATTTATTTTAAACTGCAAAACCCTTACGCACCACTGCACTTTGTATACCAGGTTTGTCTGGCCTTCTCTAGTCACTCGTAGGCTCAGTCACTGGTATACTTTTATTTACAAAGCCATTTTGCATTTACTACCTATTTATCTGGGCATTTTAATTGTTCAGAAATGTGGTGGGTACTCTCTTCATTCGCTGGTCTTTATCCTGCTAACTGTTCCAAATGTCTGAACTGAATTTGGAAAGAGGGCTTTTATGTACTCTGCGTCATCGTCTTGGAGCGCCTTACAAAATACTTTTAAACTGGAAGAACTCCCGATTGGTATTTTTAAATCACTGACTCCCTGACCTGTCAATGTTTTTAATTTGCTGTTTTATGATTTTGTTATACTCTTGTAAATTCTATGGTTTTTACTAGATTACTTGTAGTTTTTCATGTTGTTTGTCTGTAATTTTTGTAATGACTTGGTGCTGCCTATCGTGGCCAGGACGCTCTTGAAAAAGAGATGTTAAATCTCAATGAGCCCTTCCTGTTTAAATTAAGATTTAATAAATAATAATAATAATGTGAAGGTGAAAAAGAGGGGACAACGCTTTGAAGTGAAATGCTGCCTCATGGTTTCAGCATAATGCTCTCCTTCTAATCCAAACATGTTTTGAGGAGGCATGCTCTGCTGCTTACGACTGCACTACAAAATAACAGCTGGAACAGAGCTGCTGTGGCAAGCCTCTCACCAAGATTTTTCTCTAAGCGAGTATAGAGTGGGGCTCATGTGTCTAAACTTTAAACCAATCACTGTAGGTTTAAACGATGAAGTCAGAGCTAAAGAATGTGGGCCGTCCTCATTATTCTGAAAGTCGACAAACGGTTCTGTACAACCTGTCCATTTTAGGGACTGTGGTTTAGGGAATAGGGGGCCATTTGGGACTCAGCCTACTTGTAACGATGTCAACAGAGGTTTTATCTCTGGTCTGTGGGTTACAACACTGCTGATTTGGTCAAAAGTGCATTATATTTGGAAGAATGTAGGAATGTTGTGTGTTTGGACAATGACAAGAGAGCTTCCTCACTGTTCTAGATCTACCTAATTTCATCCATGTTGCTTAGACCTAACCTGTCCTATCAGATCTGTGAAGGGGAGGGAAGGAAGAAGGAAGGGGACAAGGTTTTGGCATGAAATCCAGGCTCAGACCCCTCCCTAGATCTCTTTTCCTTAGTTTCTAATATTAGTGCCTAATGGAATAATATGTATCCATCTCCCTCACTCACTTTCTCTTTTCCAACTCTCTCTCTCTCTCTCTCTCTCTCTCTCTCTCTCTCTCTTTCTCCACTTTCTCTCTCCTCTCTCTCTCTCTCTCTCTCTCTCTCTCTCTCTCTCTCTCTCTCTCTCTCTCTCTCTCTCTCTCTCTCTCTCTCTCTCTCTCTCTCTCTCTCTCTCTCTTTCTCCACTTTCTCTCTCCCTCTCTATCCCCCTCTCCTTTCGTCTTCTCCCCTCTCACTGAAACACAGTGCTGGCTCTTGTACCCAGCCAGAAGGATCTGTTATCATCTACACTCTGAGTACTGGGAGATAAGGAGCTGAACTGAGAAATTCCTGTGCAGAAAAGGGCATGTTCTTTCACATCCTAATATGGCTGTGTGTGTGCTAACACTTTAAGAACCAGACAGGGGCAGAGAGAGGGGAGGAAGAGAGAGAGAGAGAGAGAGAGAGTTGGAAAGAGCAAAGCAATAGGGCTACAGCTAGCATGTGACGTTCTTAGAGCCATATGTTTCTTCGAGCTTGGTGAGAGCGTGGTTGTCCGATAGTTGTTTTGCATACAACCTTCCCATAATGTTTCCTACAGGTTTTCTCATCGTTCTAAGAAACGTTAAGTAACAACGTTCTTCTGTGGGAATTTCAGTCCTTCAGCATAACGTTTTCTACATGTTTCCCCATGATTCTATTTAAGCTCATGTTCTCAGAACAAACAGAGAACATTAAGAAACAACGTTCTTCTGTGGGAATTCCAGTACTTAAGCATAATGTTTTCTACAGGTTTCCTCATGGTTCTATTGAAAGGCAAGCTCTCGGAACATTATGAATAACTTTCCATTAAAACCACAAGAAAACATTAGTAACGTTCAAAGAACGTTCAAAGAATGTTATTTAAAAACATATACATTCTGCATCGACAAAAGTCTCTTTATCCTCTATCTTGTGTTTAGGTGTGTAGGTTTTAATGAGTGCTTGTTTCCTTTGAAATAGGGTCTGTTTAAATAGGCAAAAATTATGTGTATGAGTAAAAAAAATAACATGGCATGGTAGCTCCATTCTCGTGGCGCAGTTTACCAATTCCATAGATAGAGAGCAGAAGATCCTAGGTTTGAGTCTCACAGACACAATGCCACAATAAACAAATGAATGTGATCACATGATTAATGCCTAATCAAATTCATTTCTATCTGTGGAGTTCAAAACAGTTAACCCAAATTATTCTTGCAGTGTAACTAAAGGTAAAATAACCTATAATTTCTCAGCAAAACTTTCAGTGAACCATAGAAAGACGTTCTCAGAACCTCCCTGCAACCTGAAAACATAAGCTCCCAGAACAGGCAACATTTTCACTTCAGTTCTCAGAACGTTTAGAAAACTAAATTTTAATGGTCAGGAAACTCATGGCTTAATTCCCAGAACAAATGGGAAAACAAAAACGTACGTTCCCACAACTTCCAAGGAACCAAATGTGCTACCTGGGGAGAGAGAGGAAAAGAGCAAGAGAGAAAAGAGACACCAGAAGTGAGAAGTGAGAAGGGAGATAGAGAGATTGGAGCCCATGTGGTGAATGTGTTCCACTCAGGCCTCCCAGAGGAAAAGGTCAATTTAAACTCCTACCCCGGAAAACAAGGGAACCAGTCGGTGGCCTCAGATGTCACTATAAAGAGTGTTGAAAGAATCTGAAAGGGTGTTGAAAGGTGGAATTATTCACTGTGTTCATGCTCCAGCTGCTGGAAAATCAGTATGTTGGAAAAACAACTGTCTGCATCTATTTTCAGTTGGTCAAATGCCCTATGCTTCCCCCTGACTCTTTCTCCATCTCTCTCTCTCTCTCTCTCTCTCTCTCTCTCTCTCTCTCTCTCTCTCTCTCTCTCTCTCTCTCTCTCTCTTTTTTTTTTTTAACTTACACACACAAACGCGCACACACACACACACACAAACGTGCACACACACACACACACACACACACACACACACACACACACACACACACACACACACACACACACACACACACACACACACACACACACACACACACACACACACACACACACACACACACACACACACACACACACACACACACACACACACACACACATTTACATTTAAGTCACACACACACACACACACACACACACACACACACACACACACACACACACACACACACACACACACACACACACACACACACACACACACACACACACACACACACACACACACACACACACACACACACACACACACACACACATACTGAGTCATAATGAGCAGAAATCTCCTCAGTTCACTTGAATGGCACGCAGCTGTCCCTGCAGGCGGTCCTCTCATTGGTGGGCTGTTTTCCTTGCCGTTGGTGCCCCCCAATCAGACAATGGCATGCCTGACTATCCCGCCATGGGTATGCTAATACTGTACAAGGAGAGACAGAGAAAATAATATATTGATTGAAGAAAGAAGGGTGAGTGAGAATTGTGTTTCACTGTGTCCTTTCCTTGAGGGGAGTAAAAATGAAAAGCATCAGATTTAGCTTTGAAGACTCCTAGAAATGTAAAACAATTATACGGGAAAAAGAGAGACTGGACTGACAGCATGATGCATGATGCTTACCTGATAATTCCCACTGTACTGTACTTTGTGGTTACCTTGTTGGGCGATTGAAAAATAACTATGTACATCAGTAATGCACATTTATAGTGCATCATATCACACATAGGTATTGTTCTGACCTAACCTTAATTGGACAAGTTTCCCACTTCCATACAGGGGACTATGAGGACGTCAGTGGAATAGTGGAATTCCTGCTGAAGCTTTAACCTGTGACGCAGGCCTGGGTTTGTGGTGGAATGTTAGTAATTATATCTGGCCTGGGTCCAGAGCCAGGCAAAAGTGTGTGTGTGTGTGTGTGTGTGTGTGTGTGTGTGTGTGTGTGTGTGTGTGTGTGTGTGTGTGTGTGTGTGTGTGTGTGTGTGTGTGTGTGTGTGTGTGTGTGTGTGTGTGTGTGTGTGTGTGTGTGTGTGTGTGTGTGTGTGTGTGTGTGTGTGGGTGTGTGTGTGTGTGTTTGTGTGCTGACTGCTGTACTATTGGAAGTTTTGGGTACTGTACAGAAGCAGTCATTCCCTGTTCCTAGGCCTCCCACACCAACATCCAGGGCCTCTCATTCACAGATCTTTTCAATTGAAAACAATTGAAGTCAAACACTTTTAGGCAGGGGGAACAGAGCTAGGGAGTGTACAGTACAATGGCATGGGAAATAACCGACCCAGCATGTCCAGCAAAATAACCTTGGAACAACTACTGTCCAACTATTCCCACTAAGTTAGCCCTAGTTATTCCAGGAGCAGCTGTGATAGCCACAAAACTCAGCAGAGTAAGTCACACCCACATTACTGGAGAAGAGATTCGAACCCATGTAGCTGGGTGATAAAGACAGTAACACCTGTGCATACTTGCTCTCCCTCACATACTCTGACAGACTTGGGAAAGAAATAGCCTGTGCAGGCTGTGTAGAGAATTGCCGTGTACTCCTCCCTCTCTGGTTCGAACTGTAAGCAAGCTAGTGTGTTGACACGCTGCCACTGATTTCACATGCCATCTGTTGTATGTTGGCTCCATATCCAATATCCATTCCCATGGCAACACCGATACATAGAAAGATATAGGCTACTAATTCAACCCCAATGAAATCTGTTCACTATTCGCTAAACAACTAAGTCTCATTTCCATCACCTCCTTTTGTAAAATATATTTTGTAATAAAATATTTGTAATTGATAATGTGATTGGCTCTCCATTGTTTTTCATAATAGAAGACGGATTTGGCTGTCCTCCCCTCTTTTCCCACCTGAGGAATTCACTATGGTAATATGCAGCTCTTCAACCAGCTGCTTGCATGATAAGATGCAAACGACCAATAATAAACCGCTTACAAACTATTGTGACTCTATTGTAAGTAGAACCTGCTACAATGTGGACCCTATCCCAGATTAGGCCAGAGACAGCTAAAACAGAGGTGGGAAGCCAGGGGGAAGTTCCTCTTCGAAATTCCTCAACGGTGATTTGCATAAAAATGTGAATGCATAAAAACCAATACAGTATACACTGCATGTGGAAATTGAATAGAAACGACACTCTCTCACACACTGCTCAGTAATAGAGGCTGCATAGACGTATGAGCATGAGAAAGAAAAAGGAAATGCTTATTATTGTATATTTCCTGTAATGATATAGAATGGAAACTTCTGAGCCTTTTGAACCCGGAACATTTTACTGGCATACTGACTGAGCAATATAGTTGATTTGCGTACCGTATGCTCATGTCATCAATATGTCATGCTCCCTCGGCAAGCTATTTGAATTCATTTGCCCTGACGACCTGGGAAATGTATTTGCCCACTGAGGTTGCAGTGGCGACGCCCAATGCCGTATAGCCCATCCCTATTGAGTCTCTCTCTCTCTCAGCAGAGAGAGGGCACAACGTTTTCCACCACTGCGCTGGCATCATCCATGACCGCTCCGCTATTTATAACCCGAACCACAGTGATGTAGATCATTAGGCAAGGAGACCGCTCTCCTCACCTCAGGCCAGAGTAAACACTGGCCAGAGTAAACACTGAGCAGAGTAAACACTGAGCAGAGTAAACACTGAGCAGAGTAAACACTGAGCAGAGTAAACACTGAGCAGAGTAAACACTGAGCAGAGTAAACACTGAGCAGAGTAAACACTGAGCAGATAAAACACTTAGTAGATAAAACACCTAGTAGATAAAACACTGAGCAGGTAAAGAGGCTTAACCACACCTTCGAAAGGGGGAATAAAGTCACAGTGAGTTTCTGAGTCAGCGTTAGTCTCATGTCACCTGGTTAGTCTCCACCTCTCCTTTGTTACTTCTGATTGGGATTCCTGGTCCGGTCACATGGTCAGGGAAACCTCAGGGCCTCTACTAACTTAGAACTGATATTTATTACAGGCTATTTGTACACCATAATCACTGTAGAGTGAAAATTTGCACATCCATTGAATGACACTTTGAGGTGTAGTCTAACCTTAACCGCATTTTGATTCCTATTTGCACTGGGACTATTTTCTTCATGGCCGTGCTAAAAGTATCACCGCGCCAACGGGGGTGGGGGTGGAAGGGGGAATGTTTGTGTCACATTTGGCCTGTGAGGTAGGAAATAAGATGACAGAGACATACAAGATTGGAACCTTACCAGGGCAAACCAAAACATTACTACTCTCACAGCAGTTCCCATGAAAAAAGGGTTGTCCCCATTGTGATTACATCACTTCCTCTGACCTTTCTCTTCCTTTATCTCTTTACAACCTTGTTTTCCTACAGGGTTCATTCTCCACACCTTGTTTTTGTTAAGGGTTCCTCCTCCACACCTTGTTTTCCTACAGAGTTCCTCCTCCACACCTTGTTTTCCTACAGGGTTCCTCCTCCACACCTTGTTTTCCTACAGGGTTCCTCCTCCACACCTAGTTTTCCTACATGGTTCCTTCTCCACACCTTGTTTTCCTACAGGGTTCCTTCTCCACACCTAGTTTTCCTACATGGTTCCTTCTCCACACCTTGTTTTCCTACAGGGTTCCTCCTCCACACCTAGTTTTCCTACATGGTTCCTTCCCCACACCTTGTTTTCATACAGGGTTCCTCCTCCACACCTAGTTTTCCTACAGGGTTCCTCCTCCACACCTTGTTTTCCTACATGGTTCCTTCTCCACACCTTGTTTTCCTACAGGGTTCCTCCTCCACACCTTGTTTTCCTACAGGGTTCCTCCTCCACACCTAGTTTTCCTACAGGGTTCCTCCTCCACACCTTGTTTTCCTACATGGTTCCTTCTCCACACCTTGTTTTCCTACAGGGTTCCTCCTCCACACCTTGTTTTCCTACAGGGTTCCTCCTCCACACCTTGTTTTCCTACAGGGTTCCTTCTCCACACCTTGTTTTCCTACAGGGTTCCTCCTCCACACCTTGTTTTCCTACAGGGTTCCTTCTCCACACCTTGTTTTCCTACAGGGTTCCTCCTCCACACCTTGTTTTCCTACAGGGTTCCTTCTCCACACCTAGTTTTCCTACAGGGTTCCTCCTCCACACCTAGTTTTCCTACAGGGTTCCTCCTCCACACCTTGTTTTCCTACAGGGTTCCTCCTCCACACCTAGTTTTCCTACATGGTTCCTTCTCCACACCTTGTTTTCCTACAGGGTTCCTTCTCCACACCTAGTTTTCCTATATGGTTCCTTCTCCACACCTTGTTTTCCTACAGGGTTCCTCCTCCACACCTAGTTTTCCTACAGGGTTCCTCCTCCACACCTTGTTTTCCGACAGGGTTCCTATTCCACACCTTGTTTTCTTACAGGGTTCATTCTCCACACCTTGTTTTTGTTAAGGGTTCCTCCACCACACCTTGTTTTCCTACAGGGTTCCTCCTCCACACCTAGTTTTCCTACATGGTTCCTTCTCCACACCTAGTTTTCCTACAGGGTTCCTCCTCCACACCTTGTTTTCCTACAGGGTTCCTTCTCCACACCTAGTTTTCCTACAGGGTTCCTTCTCCACACCTAGTTTTCCTACATGGTTGTTTTCCTACAGGGTTCCTCCTCCACACCTTTTCCTACATGTTTTCACACCTTGTTTTCCTACAGGGTTCCTCCTCCACACCTTGTTTTCCTACAGGGTTCCTTCTCCACACCTTGTTTTCCTACAGGGTTCCTCCTCCACACCTTGTTTTCCTCCTCCACAGGGTTCCTACAGGGTTCCTCCCACACCTTGTTTTCCTACATGGTTCCTTCTCCACACCTTGTTTTCCTTTCTCTCCACACCTTGTTTTCCTCCACACCTTGGGGTTCCTCCTCCTACCACACCTTGTTTTCCTACAGGGTTCCTCACTCCACACCTACCTTGTTTTCCTACACACCTTGTTCCTTTCCTCCACACCTAGTTTTCCTACATGGTTCCTTCTCCACACCTAGTTTTCCTACAGGGTTCCTCCTCCACACCTTGTTTTCCTACAGGGTTCCTTCTCCACACCTAGTTTTCCTACATGGTTCCTTCTCCACACCTTGTTTTCCTACAGGGTTCCTCCTCCACACCTTGTTTTCCTACAGGGTTCCTCCTCCACACCTTGTTTTCCTACAGGGTTCCTTCTCCACACCTTGTTTTCCTACAGGGTTCCTCCTCCACACCTTGTTTTCCTACAGGGTTCCTTCTCCACACCTTGTTTTCCTACAGGGTTCCTCCTCCACACCTAGTTTTCCTACATGGTTCCTTCTTCACACCTTGTTTTCCTACAGGGTTCCTTCTCCACACCTTGTTTTCCTACAGGGTTCCTTCTCCACACCTTGTTTTCCTACAGGGTTCCTCCTCCACACCTTGTTTTCCTACAGGGTTCCTCCTCCACACCTTGTTTTCCTACAGGGTTCCTTCTCCACACCTTGTTTTCCTACAGGGTTCCTCCTCCACACCTTGTTTTCCTACAGGGTTCCTTCTCCACACCTTGTTTTCCTACAGGGTTCCTCCTCCACACCTTGTTTTCCTACAGGGTTCCTTCTCCACACCTTGTTTTCCTACAGGGTTCCTCCTCCACACCTAGTTTTCCTACATGGTTCCTTCTCCACACCTTGTTTTCCTACAGGGTTCCTCCTCCACACCTTGTTTTCCTACAGGGTTCCTTCTCCACACCTTGTTTTCCTACAGGGTTCCTCCTCCACACCTTGTTTTCCTACAGGGTTCCTCCTCCACACCAAGTTTTCCTACATGGTTCCTTCTCCACACCTTGTTTTCCTACAGGGTTCCTTCTCCACACCTTGTTTTCCTACAGGGTTCCTTCTCCACACCTTGTTTTCCTACATGGTTCCTCCTCCACACCTTGTTTTCCTACATGGTTCCTCCTCCACACCTTGTTTTGTAAAGGGTTCCTCCTCCCCACCTTGTTTTCCTACAGGGTTCCTCCTCCACACCTAGTTTTCCCACAGGGTTCCTCCTCCACACCTTGTTTTTGTAAAGGGTTCCTCCTCCACACCTTGTGGGGTTGGGTTGAATGGGGAAGACACATTTCAGATGAAGACATTCAGTTGTACAACTGACTAGGTATCCCCCTTTCCCTTTCTCCACACCTTGTTTTCCTACAGGGTTCCTCCTCCACACCCTGTCATAGGTGTGAATGGTCTCCAGTCACTACAATTAACACCTTTGTGCTTCTGTGTATGTGTGTGTGAATTTGCGTGTGTGCGCAAAGACTGTGAGTGCATGTGTGTGTGTCTGTGTGTTTTGGAAAATGGACGTCCCTTCCATCTTTCAAATGAAGCTTGGTAAAATGTGAACGTCAGACTTGACCAGGTAGCAGATTAGCTATAGCTATAACTAGATGTACTATGTTAGCTGACACTCCCCCTCACGAAGGGTCTTTCTATAAGCTTAAATACAATAGTTATCTTCCTGGTCGGGTCATTTGGGCCCCCGAGTGGTGCAGCGGTCTAAGGCACTAAATCTCAGTACTAGAGGTGTCACTACAGACCCTGGTTCAATTCCAGGCTGTATCACAACTGGCCATGATTGGGAGTCCCATATGGCGGCACACAATTGGCCCAGCGTCGTCCAGGTTCGGCCATCATTGTAAATACGAATATGTTCGTAACTGACTTGCCGAGTTACAGAAGAACACCAGGCCCTAGCAAAGCTTTACTGTATGAGTAGGCAGTCTCATATGGCACTGTTTGAAACAAAGACTTGGGTTCAACAGTTCATTCAAAAGAACAAAGATTTTCCACTTTGTTGACACTTTACATTACAGTGTCCATGTTACAGTGTAATGTATTAATATTGCTATTCACAGACAAGCTGAGTTGAATGGGGTTATGTTTGACTTTCGGGAGAGTTAACATACCCTGCCTCGGGCTCTTGGATCCAGCCTGTCTATTATGTAACCTGTCGGTTTCCACCCAATTCTAAACCCTCGGGAAGTATGGAAGTTTGAGTGACGTGTACGACTTGTGAAGCGTGCCGTCCTGCACCATGAGAGCTGTCGGTCTATCTGTCATGGTACAGGATGAAACGCTTCACACTTCGGGAAATGAACGCCATGTCAAAATAGAAGCGCTTGAACACCAGATCAGATGAGTGGGAGAGCGCAAAGTAATTAACACGCAAGCCTGGAATTCCCTTGATTAGATCTGAAATGTTCATAAGAACCACTTGGCATTCTCTCGATATTTGATGATAATAACACTCTGGATCGTTTGTATTTAAAGACAACTCTTGAGGAGCGTATTAAAACTAAAGATAGTAAACCTCCAGACACCAACGTCCAAACTCCCAGACACGGCAGAAAACAAGGCTCTTAGCTTCAGTTTAAACATGAATTGTTTCACTTATATTCAGACTGAAATGACATTGTTATTGTAGCTATAGCAACACCAGTTGCCCTATATTACTGAACCGAACACTCAACTGACTCAATGACCCCTCTGGGCTCTAGCAGCCTTCTAGCTGTACCCATCCACCCCAACACTGCCATCACCACCAGAATGTGACACAGAGTGGACACATTTAACAGGGTTTTTCCCATCCCTGTGCAAATTGATTGGGTTCTTAATAGGTCTGAATGGATGGTCAGTGGGTCTATCTCCATCTATCTGACTGCGCAATGCAGGAATGCCAGAGGCGGCTACCAGCCAGCTAGCCCATAACATTAGACCATTGTTTCAGTATCTCATAGTGCCCATCTGATAGAGACGGATAGAGACTGATAAAGAATGCATTGTGCTGGATCTTGTTGTGACTTGGCTAATCTCATATACATATATCTGCCATGGGACTGTTAGAAGAAATGGAGTTAGAAGTCCTCATGAACATGTTGACGTCCACACTTGGGCCCTGGGACGAAAAAATGCCAATGCACGCCCACCGCTCCCTTCTGTTGTATTCTGTTCTATTCTAATCAGTTCTATTGTATTCTGTTCTGTTGTATTCTGTTCTATTATTTTCTATTGGTTGGTTAGTGTTGGTCTACCTCTCTGCTGTTTAAAGTACCCTCTTTGTAATGCTATTGGAATCTCATGTCAACCAGAATGTCAACATGCAATAACTGAGGCCTTTTCAATCCTGTTACTAAAAAAGGACTCAACTTCAAGGAGGTTTGTTTGACACATTCTAGTTTTTCATGGACATCTTGGATGAGGTCTTGCCCTGAAAGCTGGTTTTACCTCGTAAAATGAGTATGTTTGATAATTTTTCATATGATTATTTTTTATTTCACCTTGATTTAACCAGGTAGGCTAGTTGAGAGCAAGTTCTCATCTACATCTGCAACCTGGCCAAGATAAAGCAAAGCAGTCGCGACACAAACGACAACAACACAGAGTTACACATGGAATAAACAAGCGTACAGGCGGGTAGATTGGATATACAACCTAACATTACTGGAACACCACACACGCCTCTGTAAAATTACCTTTGGTATGACCCCGGCCTGCCAAGATGTTAACCATTACACACATTCGGTGAAAAGTGTGAACGGGAGGGACTCAGCCTGAAGGGAAAAAAAGATTCCCGACTGACTGAGCAGTCCAGCCCACGGCCTCAGAATGCTTGTGGCTCTAACAAGCACACACACACACACACACAAGAAACATGCACATATTTGCTGTTGCTAAAGACTAGCTATTGCTAAAGTACCTGCAAATGGCTACTGTGGTTTCAAACAGACAAATAAATGCCCATAGTCGTGCACAAACATAGAAACACATGATGTATTCCACATGAAACACATGATGAAACCTTCGTAATAAAGCCAGTTTAAGTGGACTGAGTCGGATGAAGACTAGTGCAGTAGCAACAATATGAAATCACAAATCCTCACCAGATGGTTTTGATTTAACATTGGTCCACACTTCCTGTTTTCCACGTAGTACACATAGTGTGGTAATAACAACCCTAATGTTTGTATGATCCTGTCCTAAAACACATTAGAATTCAGTATTATCCTAATCAGTATTCCAGAGCTTTGTTATGGAGAGCTGTGGAGGGTGGTACCGTTTCTGTGAAGTAACCCTGAGTCTGACCTCCCTGAGAGAGAGAACATGGGGGTTTGGAAGAATGCTCTTTGGAGGGAGGGAGGCCATTCTTTCAACTCTCTCTCTCTCTCTCTCTCTCTCTCTCTCTCTCTCTCTCTCTCTCTCTCTCTCTCTCTCTCTCTCTCTCTCTCTCTCAGCTAATCCTCTGGCATTGCCTGTAGGTACTGGATGCAAATTAATGTTCCAAACCAGGAGCGTATCCCCAGCCAATCTACAGAGAAATACACTCAGAAAACCCACAAAGGCTGTGCTCTCTGGGATTCACTCAAAGTTGATCTGAAACGCTTCAATTATGTTTGGCTCAAGGAGTTGGTGCACAGCAGACGACTCAGTCGTCAACTGATGCGCTCTCTAGAATATCAGAACATCTCATTGTGAACCTCACATTTGACTGAAAATATATCCCCTGAAGTCATGGGGGGACTTGAAAGATGAAATCATTCTAACACTGTCTGTGTAGCCTACAGCTGAGGCCTCCCAACACTCCACTCCACTGCCTGCACAGACATGTACAGAATCAGCTACCTTCAGGGGACAGACAGGCCGTGAGACCTCATCCTCTATCTCATTTGTCATCTGTCTCCTTCATGCTGTGAGGTGCCTGGGAGAAATATCTGTTGCAACACCTCCCTGTAGGGTTCTCCATGGCTGACGTTGTTATGCAGGTGAATGAGGACCCAAAAGCGACTTGCCGAAAACAGAGTCTTTAATCCAGTTTAAGGAAATAGAAATACTCCTAGACAAATCGGAGCGGTAAATAAAGCATAAAAAACAATTCCACTCGTAATCACGAGAACTGACTGGAGACTCGATAATAAACTGCAGGTTGCCTCGGGAAGGCACTTGACCGTAGCAGACTCAGACACCTGCTCAACACGCAGCATCTGAGGGAAACACGACACGACAGGGCGATACAAAGACACAGCACGGTGAACAATATACAAGGATCCGACAGGACAGAAACGGAAAACAAGGGGAGAAATAGGGACTCTAATCAGGGGAAAAGATAGGGAACAGGTGTGGGAAGACTAAATGATTGATTAGGGGAATAGGAACAGCTGGGAGCAGGAACGGAACGATAGAGAGAAGAGAGAGAGGGAGGGAGAGAGAAAAAGGGGAACGAACCTAAAAAGACCAGCAGGGGGAAAACGAACAGAAGGAAAAGCAAAATGACAAGACAATATAAGACAAAACATGACAGTACCTCCCCACTCACCGAGCGCCTCCTGGCGCACTCAAGGAGGAATCCTGGCGGCAACGGAGGAAATCATCAATCAGTGAACGGTCCAGCACGTCCCGAGACGGAACCCAACTCCTCTCCTCAGGACCGTAACCCTCCCAATCCACTAAGTATTGGTGACCCCGTCCCCGAGAACGCATGTCCATGATCCTACGTACCTTGTAAATAGGTGCGCTCTCGACAAGGACGGGAGGGGGGTAGGGAAGACGAACGGGGGTGCGAAGAAAGGGCTTGACACAGGAGACATGGAAGACAGGATGGACGCGACGAAGATGTCGCGGAAGAAGCAGTCGCACAGCGACAGGATTGACGACCTGGGAGACACGGAACGGACCAATGAACCGCGGAGTCAACTTACGAGAAGCTGTCGTAAGAGGAAGGTTGCGAGTGGAAAGCCACACTCTCTGGCCGCAACAATACCTTGGACTCTTAATCCTACGTTTATTGGCGGCTCTCACAGTCTGTGCCCTGTAACGGCAAAGTGCAGACCTCACCCTCCTCCAGGTGCGCTCACAACGTTGGACAAACGCTTGAGCGGAGGGAACGCTGGACTCGGCAAGCTGGGATGAGAACAGAGGAGGCTGGTAACCCAGACTACTCTGAAACGGAGATAACCCGGTAGCAGACGAAGGAAGCGAGTTGTGAGCGTATTCTGCCCAGGGGAGCTGTTCTGCCCAAGACGCAGGGTTTCTGAAAGAAAGGCTGCGTAGTATGCGACCAATCGTCTGATTGGCCCTCTCTGCTTGACCGTTAGACTGGGGATGAAACCCGGAAGAGAGACTGACGGACGCACCAATCAAACGACAGAACTCCCTCCAAAACTGTGACGTGAATTGCGGACCTCTGTCTGAAACGGCGTCTAACGGGAGGCCATGAATTCTGAACACATTCTCGATGATGATTTGTGCCGTCTCCTTAGCGGAAGGAAGTTTAGCGAGAGGAATGAAATGTGCCGCCTTAGAGAACCTATCGACAACCGTAAGAATCACAGTCTTCCCCGCAGACAAAGGCAGACCGGTAATGAAGTCTAGGGCGATGTGAGACCATGGTCGAGAAGGAATGGGGAGCGGTCTGAGACGACCGGCAGGAGGAGAGTTACCTGACTTAGTCTGCGCGCAGTCCGAACAAGCAGCCACGAAACGGCGCGTGTCACGCTCCTGAGTCGGCCACCAAAAGCGCTGGCGAATAGAAGCAAGAGTGCCTCGAACACCGGGATGACCAGCTAACTTGGCAGAGTGAGCCCACTGAAGAACAGCCAGACGAGTGGAAACAGGAACGAAAAGGTTACTAGGACAAGCGCGCGGCGACGCAGTGTGCGTGAGTGCTTGCTTAACCTGTCTTTCAATTCCCCAGACTGTCAACCCGACAACACGCCCATAAGGAAGAATCCCCTCGGGATCAGTAGAAGCCACAGAAGAACTAAAAAGACGGGATAAGGCATCAGGCTTGGTGTTCTTGCTACCCGGACGGTAAGAAATCACAAACTCGAAACGAGCGAAAAATAATGCCCAACGAGCTTGACGAGCATTAAGTCGTTTGGCAGAACGGATGTACTCAAGGTTCTTATGGTCTGTCCAAACGACAAAAGGAACGGTCGCCCCCTCCAACCACTGTCGCCATTCGCCTAGGGCTAAGCGGATGGCGAGCAGTTCGCGGTTACCCACATCATAGTTGCGTTCAGATGGCGACAGGCGATGAGAAAAATAAGCGCAAGGATGAACCTTATCGACAGACTGGAAGCGCTGGGATAGAATGGCTCCCACGCCTACCTCTGAAGCGTCAACCTCGACAATGAATTGTCTAGTGACGTCAGGAGTAACGAGGATAGGAGCGGACGTAAAACGTTCTTTTAGAAGATCAAAAGCTCCCTGGGCGGAACCGGACCACTTAAAACATTTACATTACATTTAAGTCATTTAGCAGACGCTCTTATCCAGAGCGACTTACAAATTGGTGCATTCACCTTATGACATCCAGTGGAACAACCACTTTACAATAGTGCATCTAAATATTTTAAGGGGGGTGAGAAGGATTACTTTATCCTATCCTAGGTATTCCTTAAAGAGGTGGGGTTTCAAGTGTCTCCGGAAGGTGGTGATTGACTCCGCTGTCCTGGCGTCGTGAGGGAGTTTGTTCCACCATTGGGGAGCCAGAGCAGCGAACAGTTTTGACTGAGCTGAGCGGGAACTGTACTTCCTCAGTGGTAGGGAGGCGAGCAGGCCAGAGGTGGATGAACGCAGTGCCCTTATTTGGGTGTAGGGCCTGATCAGAGCCTGGAGGTAATGAGGTGCCGTTCCCCTCACAGCTCCGTAGGCAAGCACCATGGTCTTGTAGCGGATGCGAGCTTCAACTGGAAGCCAGTGGAGAGAGCGGAGGAGCGGGGTGACGTGAGAGAACTTGGGAAGGTTGAACACTAGACGGGCTGCGGCGTTCTGGATGAGTTGTAGGGGTTTAATGGCACAGGCAGGGAGCCCAGCCAACAGCGAGTTGCAGTAATCCAGACGGGAGATGACAAGTGCCTGGATTAGGACCTGCGCCGCTTCCTGTGTGAGGCAGGGTCGTACTCTGCGGATGTTGTAGAGCATGAACCTACAGGAATGGGCCACCGCCTTGATGTTAGTTGAGAACGACAGTTTGTTGTCCAGGATCACGCCATGGTTCTTAGCGCTCTGGGAGGAGGACACAATGGAGTTGTCAACCGTGATGGCGAGATCATGGAACGGGCAGTCCTTCCCCGGGAGGAAGAGCAGCTCCGTCTTGCCGAAGTTCAGCTTGAGGTGGTGATCCGTCATCCACACTGATATGTCTGCCAGACATGCAGAGATGCGATTCGCCACCTGGTCATCAGAAGGGGGAAAGGAGAAGATTAATTGTGTGTCGTCTGCATAGCAATGATAGGAGAGACCATGTGAGGTTATGACAGAGCCAAGTGACTTGGTGTATAGCGAGAATAGGAGAGGGCCTAGAACAGAGCCCTGGGGGACACCAGTGGTGAGAGCGCGTGGTGAGGAGACAGATTCTCGCCACGCCACCTGGTAGGAGCGACCTGTCAGGTAGGACGCAATCCAAGCGTGGGCCGCGCCGGAGATGCCCAACTCGGAGAGGGTGGAGAGGAGGATCTGATGGTTCACAGTATCGAAGGCAGCCGATAGGTCTAGAAGGATGAGAGCAGAGGAGAGAGAGTTAGCTTTAGCGGTGCGGAGCGCCTCCGTGATACAGAGAAGAGCAGTCTCAGTTGAATGACTAGTCTTGAAACCTGACTGATTTGGATCAAGAAGGTCATTCTGAGAGAGATAGCGGGAGAGCTGACCAAGGACGGCACGTTCAAGAGTTTTGGAGAGAAAAGAAAGAAGGGATACTGGTCTGTAGTTGTTGACATCGGAGGGATCGAGTGTAGGTTTTTTTCAGAAGGGGTGCAACTCTCGCTCTCTTGAAGACGGAAGGGACGTAGCCAGCGGTCAGGGATAAGTTGATGAGCGAGGTGAGGTAAGGGAGAAGGTCTCCGGAAATGGTCTGGAGAAGAGAGGAGGGGATAGGGTCGAGCGGGCAGGTTGTTGGGCGGCCGGCCGTCACAAGACGCGAGATTTCATCTGGAGAGAGAGGGGAGAAAGAGGTCAGAGCACAGGGTAGGGCAGTGTGAGCAGAACCAGCGGTGTTGTTTGACTTAGCAAACGAGGATCGGATGTCGTCGATCTTCTTTTCAAAATGGTTGACGAAGTCATCTGCAGAGAGGGAGGGGGGGGGGGGAGGAGGATTCAGGAGGGAGGAGAATGTGGCAAAGAGCTTCCTAGGGTTAGAGGCAGATGCTTGGAATTTAGAGTGGTAGAAAGTGGCTTTAGCAGCAGAGACAGAGGAGGAAAATGTAGAGAGGAGGGAGTGAAAGGATGCCAGGTCCGCAGGGAGGCGAGTTTTCCTCCATTTCCGCTCGGCCTTCCGGAGCCCTGTTCTGTGAGCTCGCATTGAGTCGTCAAGCCACGGAGCGGGAGGGGAGGACCGAGCCGGCCTGGAAGATAGGGGACATAGAGAGTCAAAGGATGCAGAAAGGGAGGAGAGGAGGGTTGAGGAGGCAGAATCAGGAGATAGGTTGGAGAAGGTTTGAGCAGAGGGAAGAGATGATAGGATGGAAGAGGAGAGAGTAGCGGGGGAGAGAGAGCGAAGGTTGGGACGGCGCGATACCATCCGAGTAGGGGCAGTGTGGGAAGTGTTGGATGAGAGCGAGAGGGAAAAGGATACAAGGTAGTGGTCGGAGACTTGGAGGGGAGTTGCAATGAGGTTAGTGGAAGAACAGCATCTAGTAAAGATGAGGTCGAGCGTATTGCCTGCCTTGTGAGTAGGGGGAGGTGAGAGGGTGAGGTCAAAAGAGGAGAGGAGTGGAAAGAAGGAGGCAGAGAGGAATGAGTCAAAGGTAGACGTGGGGAGGTTAAAGTCGCCCAGAACTGTGAGAGGTGAGCCGTCCTCAGGAAAGGAGCTTATCAAGGCATCAAGCTCATTGATGAACTCTCCGAGGGGACCTGGAGGGCGATAAATGATAAGGATGTTAAGCTTGAAAGGGCTGGTAACTGTGACAGCATGAAATTCAAAGGAGGCGATAGACAGATGGGTAAGGGGAGAAAGAGAGAATGACCACATGGGAGAGATAAGGATCCCTATGCCACCACCCCGCTGACCAGAAGCTCTCGGGGTGTGCGAGAACACGTGGGCGGACGAAGAGAGAGCAGTAGGAGTAGCAGTGTTATCTGTGGTGATCCATGTTTCTGTCAGTGCCAAGAAGTCGAGGGACTGGAGGGAGGCATAGGCTGAGATGAACTCTGCCTTGTTGGCTGCAGATCGGCAGTTCCAGAGGCTACCGGAGACCTGGAACTCCACGTGGGTCGTGCGCGCTGGGACCACCAGATTAGGGTGGCAGCGGCCACGCGGTGTGGAACGTTTGTATGGTCTGTGCAGAGAGGAGAGAACAGGGATAGACAGACACATAGTTGACAGGCTACAGAAGAGGCTACGCTAATGCAAGGAGATTGGAATGACAAGTGGACTACACGTCTCGAATGTTCAGAAAGTTAAGCTTACGTAGCAAGAATCTTATTGACTAAAATTATTAAAAATGATACAGTACTGCTGAAGTAGGCTAGCTGGCAGTGGCTGCGTTGTTGACTTTGTAGGCTAGCTGACAGTGGCTGCGTTGTTGACACTACACTAATCAAGTCGTTCCGTTGAGTGTAGTAGTTTCTACAGTGCTGCTATTCGGGGGCTAGCTGGCTAGCTAGCAGTGTTGATTACGTTACGTTAACCTAGAAAATCGCTCTAGACTACACAATTATCTTTGATACACAGACGGCTATGTAGCTAGCTATGTAGCTAGCTACGATCAAACAAATCAAACCGTTGTGCTGTAATGAAATGAAATGAAAAATGTGATACTACCTGTGGAGCGAAGCGGAATGCGACCGGGTTGTTGAGTGCGGAAGTTCTATTCAATAGACGTTGGCTAGCTGTTGGCTAGCTAGCAGTGTCTCCTACGTTAAGGACGACAAATAGCTGGCTAGCTAACCTCGGTAAATTAAGATAATCACTCTAAGACTACACGCTCTAAACTACACAATTATCTTGGATACGAAGACAGCAAAGACAACTATGTAGCTAGCTAACACTACACTAATCAAGTCGTTCAGTTGAGTGTAATAGTTTCTACAGTGCTGCTATTCGGTAGACAGTGGACGTTTGCTAGCTGGCTAGCTGCTGGGCAGATAGCAGTGTAAAATTACGTTAGGACAACGAAATACGATGTTGCAATAGAAGTGCTGACTGTTTCACTTTGTTGTCCTCTTTCTTTTCCTTTTTCTTCTGTCCTTCTTTTGTCCTTATTTTATAAAACACGTCTTGACAGAAGTAAGAGCTGTGAGAGGGGCAGCAACTTGACCGAAATTACGAATGAAACGCCGATAGAAATTAGCGAAACCTAGAAAGCGCTGCAACTCGACACGTGACCTTGGAACGGGCCACTCACTGACAGCTTGGACCTTAGCGGAATCCATCTGAATGCCTTCAGCGGAAATAACGGAACCGAGAAAAGTAACGGAGGAGACATGAAAAGAGCACTTCTCAGCCTTCACGTAGAGACAATTCTCTAAAAGGCGCTGGAGAACACGTCGAACGTGCTGAACATGAATCTCGAGTGACGGTGAAAAAATCAGGATATCGTCAAGGTAGACAAAAACAAAGATGTTCAGCATGTCTCTCAGAACATCATTAACTAATGCCTGAAAAACAGCTGGCGCATTGGCGAGACCAAACGGCAGAACCCGGTACTCAAAATGCCCTAACGGAGTGTTAAACGCCGTTTTCCACTCGTCCCCCTCTCTGATGCGCACGAGATGGTAAGCGTTACGAAGGTCCAACTTAGTAAAGCACCAGGCTCCCTGCAGAATCTCGAAGGCTGATGACATAAGGGGAAGCGGATAACGATTCTTAACCGTTATGTCATTCAGCCCTCGATAATCCACGCAGGGGCGCAGAGTACCGTCCTTTTTCTTAACAAAAAAAAACCCCGCCCCGGCCGGAGAGGAAGAAGGCACTATGGTACCGGCGTCAAGAGACACAGACAAATAATCCTCGAGAGCCTTACGTTCGGGAGCCGACAGAGAGTATAGTCTACCCCGAGGAGGAGTGGTCCCCGGAAGGAGATCAATACTACAATCATACGACCGGTGAGGAGGAAGGGAGTTGGCTCGGGACCGACTGAAGACCGTGCGCAGATCATGATATTCCTCCGGCACTCCTGTCAAATCGCCAGGTTCCTCCTGAGAAGTGGGGACAGAAGAAATGGGAGGGATGGCAAACATTAAACACTTCACATGACAAGAAACGTTCCAGGATAGGATAGAATTACTAGACCAATTAATAGAAGGATTATGACATACTAGCCAGGGATGACCCAAAACAACAGGTGTAAAAGGTGAACGAAAAATCAAAAAGAAATAGTCTCACTGTGGTTACCAGATACTGTGAGGGTTAAAGGTAGTGTCTCAAATCTGATACTGGGAAGATGACTACCATCTAAGGCGAACATGGGCGTAGGCTTGTCTAACTGTCTGAAAGGAATGTCATGTTTCCGAGCCCATGCTTCGTCCATGAAACAACCCTCAGCCCCAGAGTCTATCAAGGCACTGCATGTAGCACCCGAACTGGTCCAGCGTAGATGGACCGACATAGTAGTACAGGATCTAGATGGAGAGACCTGAGTAGTAGCGCTCACCAGTAGCCCTCCGCTTACTGATGAGCTCTGGCTTTTACTGGACATGAATTGACAAAATGTCCATCAAATCCGCAATAGAGGCACAGGCGGTTGGTGATCCTCCGTTCCCTCTCCTTAGTCGAGATGCGAATACCTCCCAGCTGCATGAGCTCAGTCTCTGAGCCAGAGGAGGGAGATGGTTGCGATGCGGAGCAGGGAAACACCGTTGACGCGAGCTCTCTTCCACGAGCTTGGTGACAAAGATCTACCCGTCGTTCTATGTGGATGGCGAGAGCAATCAAAGAGTCCACACTGGAAGGAACCTCCCGGGAGAGAATCTCATCTTTAACCACTGCGTGGAGTCCCTCCAGAAAACGAGCGAGCAGCGCCGGCTCGTTCCAGTCACTAGAGGCAGCAAGAGTGCGAAACTCTATAGAGTAATCCGTTATGGATCGATCACCTTGGCATAGGGAAGCCAGGGCCCTAGAAGCCTCCCTACCAAAAACTGAACGGTCAAAAACCCGAATCATCTCCTCTTTAAAGTTCTGGTAATTGTTGGAACAATCAGCCCTTGCCTCCCAGATAGCTGTGCCCCACTCTCGAGCCCGGCCAGTAAGGAGTGAAATGACGTAAGCAACCCGAGCTCTCTCTCTAGAGTATGTGTTGGGTTGGAGAGAGAACACAATATCACACTGGGTGAGAAAGGAGCGGCACTCCGTGGGCTGCCCGGAGTAGCAAGGTGGGTTATTAACCCTAGGTTCCGGAGGCTCGGCAGACCAGGAAGTAACAGGTGGCACGAGACGAAGACTCTGGAACTGTCCAGAGAGGTCGGAAACCTGAGCGGCCAGGTTCTCCACGGCATGACGAGCAGCAGACAATTCCTGCTCGTGTCTGCCGAGCATGGCTCCTTGGATCTCGACGGCAGTGTTACGAGCGTCTGTAGTCGCTGGGTCCATTCTTTGGTCGGATCCTTCTGTTATGCAGGTGAATGAGGACCCAAAAGCGACTTGGCGAAAACAGAGTCTTTAATCCAGTTTAAGGAAATAGCAATACTCCTAGACAAATCGGAGCGGTAAATAAAGCATAAAAAACAATTTCACTCGTAATCACGAGAACTGACTGGAGACTCGATAATAAACTGCAGGTTGCCTCGGGAAGGCACTTGACCGTAGCAGACTCAGACACCTGCTCACCACGCAGCATCTGAGGGAAACACGACACGACAGGGCGATACAAAGACACAGCACGGTGAACAATATACAAGGATCCGACAGGACAGAAACGGAAAACAAGGGGAGAAATAGGGACTCTAATCAGGGGAAAAGATAGGGAACAGGTGTGGGAAGACTAAATGATTGATTAGCGGAATAGGAACAGCTGGGAGCAGGAACGGAACGATAGAGAGAAGAGAGAGAGGGAGGGAGAGAGAAAAAGGGGAACGAACCTAAAAAGACCAGCAGGGGGAAAACGAACAGAAGGAAAAGCAAAATGACAAGACAATATAAGACAAAACATGACAGACGTTCCCTCTCTTCCACCTTTTTCTCTCTCTTCCACCGTATTCTCTCTCTTCCACCTTATTTTTTCTCTTCCACCTTATTCTCTCTCTTCCACCTTATTCTCTCTCTTCCACCTTATTCTCGCTCTTCCACCTTCTTCCCTCTCTTCCACCTTCTTCCCTCTCTTCCACCTTATTCCCTCTCTTCCACCTTATTCTCGCTCTTCCACCTTCTTCCCTCTCTTCCACCTTCTTCCCTCTCTTCCACCTTATTCCCGTTTCCCCCCATATTCCTATTATTATACTCCACTGAATCTTATCTGGATGCTTCCCTGTTCTCTCTGCCATACATGACACCCCCCAGACACACACCCGGTAGACTACTCCCTCTCCCCCAAGCCATCTCTGTTAAATTGATTTAATATGAATGGATTGAAAAAAGTAATTTGTTTAAAATGAAACAAAAGACCCAATTTGGCGCAAAGACCCTTCATAACTTTACTGTGTCCTCTCCGCACTCTCCTTTCTCTCCTTTCTCTCCTTTCTCTGTCTATGCTTGAGTGGGTAGCCTATTGTTGTTGGGGACAGTCTGGCACCGTGCCCACATTGGGATGGGGTTGATGGGGGGCATGGGGGGAGGGGTTGGGCAAAGGGAACAAGGGTTAGTGGGGGAGTTTGGAGCACGGCCCGTGGGACCAGGTGCCAGACCGGGTCACGCTACAGGCCGGCAAGCAAAGAGGGCGAGTTGGGCGCAGAGTTTGACGAGAGGCCGGCCCAGGGGGTTGGGAGAGAATGCAGGCACACGTCCGACCTAAGACCTCTCTGACGAAGGGGGGCTCAATGGACAAAGAGATACACAGGGGATGCCTGTTTTACCCGCCAAAGCTCAAGGTATCTGGATTCCTTTCACCGAGGCAACCCTTGTTGACTTTCTTTTAAAATAATTAACACATGCTCAATTCATATATTAACAGATGCATTCTGGAAGCTCGTTTGCAGTGGTGTAGAGTACCTAAGTAAAAATACTTTAAAGTACTACTTAAGTAGTTTTTTGGGGTATCTGTACTTTTTATATTTTTGCCAACTTTTACTTTTACTTACTACATTCCTAAAGAAAATAATGTACTTTGTACTCCTTACATTTTCCCTGCCACCCAAAAGTACTTAAGTTTTCTTTACTTTTACTCAAGTATGACAACTGAGTACTTTTCCCCCCACTGCTTGTTTGTAGTGGTAGACGAAATACTGTCATCATCAACCCTAGAGTGTACCATTTGTTTTGACTCACTCTTGTCCCTGAAAATCCTTTTTTTTTTAAATCGTGTGGGGAAATGAGTATTTTTAATCTCGGCACCCAGAACCAGCTACTTGATTATAATGTTGTAATGTTTGACCCACTCTGTCACAAGAGACTTAAGTATCTGAAGTTCTGAAGCGGGTTGGCCAATGCTCAGTCGACTACACAACCGTTCCACAGTGTCTTCCTCCCAGCATGAGCCACCTGAGTCACCACCTCTGTAGTGGTTTACATTTTGATATTTAACAAGGAGGAAACTGGTCCGAAAGGAGAACAGCTAGGTGGCCAAAGAATCTCATCCAAAACAGGAAGTGCAATCAGCTCCTTGAAGCCGACTTCCTTGTGCAGAGACGACAGAACTTCAGACACCTCACAGTGCGTATTGTTTTAAATGCACACAGAGAGGAACAACAAGGGGCTTCTCAAGCTCACAGTCACACAGACCTGAGCTCAGGAAGTCTAGAGGAGGACCAACCTCAAATCAACAAAACCTCTCAGAGAAACAAAGTACTCAATCACATGACTAGTTTTCTATCCATGTAATCTTAAAGAGCAGGCAGGATTCAGATGATGTCCTGTTTTGTAGAAAATGTAGCGTCAACACCTGCATGCTAGCAGCTTTTTCACATGGGAAAAGATACTATCTGATTCACCTTGTGCATTATTCAAACTCCGTGGAGGCTGCTGAGGGGAGGACGGCTCATAGTAATGGCTGGAACGGCGTATATGGAATGGCATCAAACACATGGAAATCACGTGATTGATGTATTGGATACCATTCCACCAGTCATTACCAAGAGCCCCGTCCTCCCCAATTAAGGTGCCAACAACCTCCTGTGTTCAAACTTCATTATGTTAAGCAATGCCTTATCAGTGTAGCACGAATAGTTGCAAATCTAATGATTTCAATATCAGCCACACCCTGACATAAAGTGTATCATTGTTTTCACAACTGTTCTGATTATGTGTACAGCAGAGGAGGCTGGTGGGATGAGGTATAGGAGGATGGGCTCCTTGTAATGGCTGGAATGGAATAAATGGAATGGAGTCAAACATGTCGTTTCCATATGTTTGATGTGTTTGTTACCATTCCATACCGCTCCCACCAGCCTCCTCTGGTGCACGGAGTCAGGCACAGTCATCCAGTCTTACCTACATTGATATCAGATTGGCCTACATGGCTGCTATATTGTGGGACAATGAGTTCCAGTCTAAAATAGATTGCCTTGTCAATTTCATAGTCAATGACTCATAGATAGGCCTACTTGTAATGTCGCCATCAAGGTGAATTGACGTATCACGATAGTGCATGGTGTATACACTGAGTACACCCACTGTTGCCCTCAATTCTTTGGTGCAAGGACTCTACAAAGCATTCCACAGGAATTATTTGTATTTAAATATTTTGATTTAACTAGGAAAGTCAGTTAAGAACAAATTCTTATTTACAATGATGGCCTAACCTGGGCAAACCCAAACCCGGACGACACTGGGCCAATTGTGTGCCGCCCTATGGGACTCCCAATGACGACCGGTTGTGATACAGCCTGGAATCGAACCAGGGTTTTTAGTGACGCCTCTAGCACTGAGATGCAGTGCCTTAGACCACTGCGCCACTCGGGATTGAAGCCCATGTTGACTCCAATGTTTTCCACAGTTATGTCAAGTTGGATGGATGTCCTTTGGGTGGTGGACCATTCTTGACACACACAGGAAACTGTTGAGCGTGAAAAACCCAGTAGCGTTGCAGCTCTTGGCACCATCAAACCGGTGCGCCTGGCACCTACTGTCATACCCTGTTCAAAAGTCACATATATTTTGTGCCTTGCCTATTCAACCTTTGAATGACACACAAACACATATCGAAGCGAATTCAGATGGGTTCACACCTGAAATGATTGCTCCACCAGGTCAGATTAAATACATTACTGCCCCCAGGCCTATCACAGCTATCAGATTGAGATGTACATCATCAACACGTCTTGAGGGGAATAGCTGGTTTGTTGCCATGGAGACAGCACTGAGGCACAGGCAGTCACTCTACGGATCTGAGAGGAGATGGGCAGTGACACAAAAAAGGTCAATTTTGGAGCTCCACTACTGTGCAACTTCCTGTTTTGCCTCCTATGACACTGGCGTCTTTGAGAATCACTCCACCCCCTCTGACTTTTCTAACTTGAATGTCGTTTGCTTCTCGGGAATTATTAAAACATGCAGCATTCCGTGTGTTCCTTTCCAATGGACCACACAACATATAAACATATAGCGCAATTGCCAAACTGTATCTGAATAGCTCCTGTTACTTTTAAACTGTTCAACTGATATACCCTGAGAGGAAGTGATATCCTCTACTTCTTCTTTTTCTTTAGATGGAGCTGACAAAAGGATTCATTCATCTGTGATGGAGGAAGAGAGAACATTCAGGGACATTCAGTCCTCTGGTGTGAACGGAGGAAGCTCAGCAAGACTTGGCTGAGAGAGAGAGAGAGAGAGAGAGAGAGAGAGAGAGAGAGAGAGAGAGAGAGAGAGAGAGAGAGAGAGAGAGAGAGAGAGAGAGAGAGAGAGAGAGAGAGAGAGAGAGAGAGAGAGAGAGAAAGAGAGAGAGAGAGAGATTATTTCAGCCACACCATGTAGCAGCCATGTGGGCTTTTACTTTTGTATATATGCAGTTTTCAAATACTGGTAAACACACTTAGGTTCTTTTGAAAACTTTAAAGTGCACATTTAACTGGCCGGCCTTCTGACAGACAGGAGTAGACAATTCTCGCTGGTCCTCTTGATAAAAAGCATGGTGAGGTCAGCAAACACCATTCATTATGGACCGAAGATAACACACGGTGTGTCTCAAACAATTGCAAACTCCAACTCAATTTCAGCAACAGACACATTTCTAAGGAGAACATGTCCTTGAATGTCTTCTGTGGTTAAGTTGGGTCCAGCTCTATGGCCAATTCCCACAACGTCTGTGTGGATCAATAAGAGAATTCACTGACCTCAGAAAAAAAAAAAATGTGGCTGAAATTCCTAAAATGCCTGCGAAGTAGTGAATGAAACATTGTGTATACGTTGTGTGTACGTTCTGTGTGCAAACGCGCACGTACATGACCTTGAGCGTGATGAGAGGTTCAGGAACCGCCAAGGCTGACCTTGCAGAGAAAATAGATCAATTATCAATTCTGTTTATGTTTACCAAAGCGGGATACATATTTACTTAGCAAGATCCTACTGTAGATTAACTAAGACAAATCCAACGTCTTCATTTGAGTGTTTTATCGTCCACGTTATCTAATGGACAAGAGATGTTGTTTGGTCAAGGGGATTTCCTTGTGCTATTTCTGGAGGCCCATCAGTATATAACCTACCGTTGGTGACTTAATTTAAGGTAATAAGGACAATGTGCCCCTCTTGGTCCCTTGCCATGGCGTACCCATGGTGTGTGGGTGTGTTTGTGTCCGTGCATGAGGTGCATGTGTGCATGTGTTTGAAGAGTGGGCGGGGCTCTAGAAACGTGTGAATATAATCAAAAACATCTCCTTGATGTAGCTAGAGATGAGAAACAGGATATAGGAGATCAATGACAACTTTATTTTTCTTCCACTGGCTCCCCTGTCTCCTATTTCAAGATTTATGTGAAACTTCAATAAACCTCACGAGGGTGGTGTACAACTTGACAGCTAATGAGAAAAATATCTGCTAATGTCCCCTTTTAAAATCTTTCATGCAACACAGCCTGTGCGTGTGCCTATGCGTGTGCGTGTGTGCGTATGTATGTATGCATGTGAGACATTATGTACTTGCTGCATGCTTACAATCCTTCTCACATTTCTACCTGGTTTCTACCTGGTTTAGTTTAGTGCTGTTCCCCTTGACTCTGCATGCACTCCACTACAGCTAGTTACCGCTTAGTGCTGTTCCCCTTGACTCTGCATGCACTCCACTACAGCTAGTTACCGCTTAGTGCTGTTCCCCTTGACTCTGCATGCACTCCACTACAGCTAGTTACCGCTTAGTGCTGTTCCCCTTGACTCTGCATGCACTCCACTACAGCTAGTTACCGCTTAGTGCTGTTCCCCTTGACTCTGCATGCACTCCACTACAGCTAGTTACCGCTTAGTGCTGTTCCCCTTGACTCTGCATGCACTCCACTACAGCTAGTTACCGCTTAGTGCTGTTCCCCTCCACTGACTCTGCATGCACTCCACTACAGCTAGTTACCGCTTAGTGCTGTTCCCCTTGACTCTGCACTGTTCCCCTTGCACTCCACTACAGCTAGTTACCGCTTAGTGCTGTTCCCCTTGACTCTGCATGCACTCCACTACAGCTAGTTACCGCTTAGTGCTGTTCCCCTTGACTCTGCATGCACTCCACTACAGCTAGTTACCGCTTAGTGCTGTTCCCCTTGACTCTGCATGCACTCCACTACAGCTAGTTACCGCTTAGTGCTGTTCCCCTTGACTCTGCATGCACTCCACTACAGCTAGTTACCGCTTAGTGCTGTTCCCCTTGACTCTGCATGCACTCCACTACAGCTAGTTACCGCTTAGTGCTGTTCCCCTTGACTCTGCATGCACTCCACTACAGCTAGTTACCGCTTCCATGATTATGGACCAACTTCCTGGTTTGGTTCCCTTGCACTGGAGAAAGGTGTGTCTGCTGTTGCTCACTATAGGGTGTTAGGGAGGAATCATGTGTTTTAATCAGACTGACAGTCATCTCATCATTAACCTTTGAACCCCCCACCAACACAAACAGGCACGCACGCACAAACAGGCACGCACGCACGCACGCACGCACGCACGCACGCACGCACGCACGCACGCACGCACGCACACACGCACACACACACACACACACACACACACACACACACACACACACACACACACACACACACACACACACACACACACACACACACATCCAAATGCATCCGGAGTATTCTGTGGATGGTCCCTCCTTCTGGCAGAATACCCCGGGTCCATTTGGACACCGTGATGTCATTGTATACAGTTTGTCTAAAGGCTCCCATCTCAAATCTAGAAAGTCAAATATTTTCTTCCTCATGTGTGCGTGACTTACGGCTGGAATCCTTAATGGTGAAACAGCCACGTCCGTTTGCGATATTACAACAGCAAGGTACTCCTAGTTCTTGTGCTGTAAACAGCAAACACAGTTTTTTCTTCCCCTCGGACATCATTGCACACCTGATAGAAGAGAAAAATATGTATGTACTGCAAAAAAAATATGTACTATGATGTGCGACGCTCAGCAACAACAACTATAACAACGGTGGTGGGGCAGTCAGTGGCGCTGCTTCACCCTACTGTGGATTCCAGCGTTGTAGTCCGTTGTGTGTATACATTTGAGGAGACCAATAATATACGGTACAATACATGTCTTTCAACACATCTGTCATCCGTACGGCCCACACAAGTCCAATTTTTGATGTCTTAGTCAATGAATGAATTATGATTTCAGACTTGACATGCAAATGAGAACTTTATCAACCTCTTAGCTCAAGGGCTCTGGCAAGAGATGATTCATCGATAAGGAGCCACACATAAGGCAGTTTTATATGTCCCTATTCGTCATCATCACACTAATAACCATCCCCAGAGGCAGCAGACAGAACCAGGCTGAAACATACTCGACCTAGACAGAGATCAACATGAACACATACCATTGAGCAATGTTTGGGCCAACCATGTAAGACTCCTGGGTTCCGCTGCTTTAGTTAAAGCTACAGTTTGGGATCTGGGAATCTGTTCAACCAAAACAAGTGAATGGTTGGTTCGCTATTCTGCTCTACAACAAATCCCAGATCGGAGCTTTAAGGGATAAGAAATAGCACCTGGTTCCAAACAACAGATTCAGGCGGATTGATGCCTAATACTTATTCCTAATTGCAGGAAGAGTGTTATAAGGGAACATAATAGCATTTTGTGGCACATAGTTTGTGTTATAAATCACAGAGACTTTGACTGAGTATCCTGTAAGACTGAATGATTGGATCACCAGTTAGCGCTTAGTGCTCCTGCTCACACAAGGACACAGTAGCATTCGAGGTGAGCAATGCTACAGTGGGTTGACACAGTATTTGCCTTGACAGACAAAACACACACCACACATTCATGTGCACAAACAGGCACTCACTCATACAATGGAAAAAGGGCCCCGTTTTATCCTTTGGAAATGCTCATATTGAACGTTCCAGTTCCACTCAGCTATTTCTTCACATATTCCCAAACCAGCATGGTAATTCTGCTCATTTTATTATCCCAACTGTTAGTGGTTGAGAGTCTCCACGCTGTGTCGATCCGACGGCCAAGAGATATTCTGGTAATAGTTTGAGTGTTAAGCAATCACATGAGACTTTGTCCACTGCTGTATGTTAACTAAGGTATATCGCACTTCACTTCAGAAAGCATTCACCCTCCTTGACGTATTCCACATTGTGTTACAGCCTGAATTCAAAATAGATGACATACATATTTTCTCACACAATACCCCATAATGACAAAGTGAAAACGTGTTTTTAGAAAATGTTGCACATTTTGTGAAAATTAAACACAGAAATATCTTATTTACATCAGTATTTACACCCCCGAGTCAATACATGTTAGAATCACCTTTGGCAGTGATTGCAGCTGTGAGTCTTTCTGGGTATGTCTCCAAGAGCTTTGCACACCTGGATTGTGATTCTTCAAGCTCTGTCAAGTTGGTTGTTGATCATTGCTAGACAGCCGTTGTCAAGTCTTGCCATAGATTTTCAAGCCAATTCAAGTCAACACTGTAACTATGCCACAGGAACATTCAATATCGTCTTGGTAAGCAACTCCAGTGTATATTTGGCCTTGTGTTTTAAGTTATTGTCCTGCTGAAAGATGAATTCATCTCCCAGTGTCTGGTGGAAAGCAGACTGAACCAGGTTTTCCTCTAGGATTAGCTCTATTAATTGTCTTTTTATCCCAAAAAACTCCTTAGTCCTTGCCGATGACAAGCATACCCATAACATGATGCAGCCACCATCATGCTTGAACATATGAAAAGTGGTACTCCAAACATAACGATTTGCATTCTGGACATAAGGTTAAATTCTTGGCCACATCTTTTGCAGTTTTACTTTAGTGCCTCATACAGGTGTCATGTTTTGTCTTATATTGTCTTGTCATTTTGCTTTTCCTTCTGTTCGTTTTCCCCCTGCTGGTCTTTTTAGGTTCGTTCCCTTTTTTCTCTCTCCCTCCCTCTCTCTCTTCTCTCTATCGTTCCGTTCCTGCTCCCAGCTGTTCCTTTTCCCCTAATCAATCATTTAGTCTTCCCACACCTGTTCCCTATCTTTTCCCCTGATTAGAGTCCCTATTTCTCCCCTTGTTTTCCGTTTCTGTCCTGTCGGATCCTTGTATATTGTTCACCGTGCTGTGTCTTTGTATCATCCTGTCGTGTCGTGTTTCCCTCAGATGCTGCGTGGTGAGCAGGTGTCTGAGTCTGCTACGGTCAAGTGCCTTCCCGAGGCAACCTACAGTTTATGATCGAGTCTCCAGTCTGTTCTCGTCATTACGAGTGGAATTGTTTTTTATGCTTTATTTACCGCTCCGATTTGTCTAGGAGTATTGCATATTTCCTTTACTGGATTAAAGACTCTGTTTTCGCCAAGTCGCTTTTGGGTCCTCATTCACCTGCATAACAACAGGATGCATGTTTTGGAATATTTCTATTCTGTACAGGCTTCCTTCTTTTCACTCTGTCATTTAGGTTAGTATTGTGGAGTAACTACAATGTTGATGATCCGTCCTCAGTTTTCTCCTATCACAGCCACTAAACTCTGTAACTGTTTTAAAGTCACCATTGGCCTCATGGTGAAATCCCTGAGCAGTTTCCTTCCTTTCTGGCAACTGAGTTAGGAAGGACACCTGTATCTTTGTATTGACTGGGTTTATTGATACACTATCCAAAGTGCAGTTAATCACTTCACCATGTTCAAAGGGATATTCAATGTCTGCTTTTTTTTACCCATCTACCAATAGGTGCAATTCTTTGTGAGGCATTGGAAAACCTCCCTGGTCTTTGTGTTTGAATCAGGAGTTGGCACCAGGGCTGGTAATTAACCAGAGCTCTCTCTCTCTCTCTATCCTTCTCAGGCCCTACTGTGACAATATAATTAATACTGTGCCTCCACAGTCTCACTGCAAACCCAACACCAGACACACAGTCTCACTGCAAACCCAACACCAGACACACAGTCTCACAGAGACAAATCTGAAAGTGAAGTGAGCTGCATTGTCTCAGAGGAAGAAGTGAGAAATGGCTCAGATATCTCTGTGGTTTGAGGCATGAACACACACACAGGCACACACTTGTTTTTAGCGTGTCGGGCACAGTTTCCTGCTCAGTGGAAATGTCATCACTGTCACTCACTGCAGTTATAAAGAGAGATTGTTTATGTTTACACCTCCCACCTCTTAACGAGGAGTGGAGGAACAACGCAGGCAGGCAACGCAGGCAGGCAACGCAGGCAGGCAACGCAGGCAGGCAGCGCAGGCCGGCAACGCAGGCAGGCAACGCAGGCAGGCAGCGCAGGCAGGCAACGCAGGCAGGCAGATGTTGCTAAATGTGACTTTTACACTTGAATGCAGAACATGAGACTTGATCACATACACATGTTTACATGCAGAGGCACAGACATACTGTACAGAAGGACAGACAGACATGCAGGGGGGGGGATCAAGATCTTTGAGTCAACATCAACATCAAAGTCAACATCTTTGAGTCGATAACTACTGTCAGCAGCACCAGCATGCCACTTCATCAAATCACCATGAGTCGATCTGCCATGGGTGGACTGATGCTGTGCTTAGCTTTGCTGTCCAAGCAGTGCCCATCGATTTTCCCTCTACTTCAGCTAACGCATTACAGTACAGACATGGAATGGAGAACAGTCAACACCACTAGCCATCATTGATCTTCAGCCTACTGGGGCTAGTCTAATAGAGTAGGGTGTAGTCTACTGGAGTGCGGCACATAGTTCGGCAGCAATAGCCAACTATATAGTACCCCACCCAGCATGTAGAGACAAGGGCAGACCCAATTCTCCCCGACTTGTTCTGCAGAGACAAGCATTAACGCACCTTTGTTTCTTGGGGCAGAGCAGAGAAAACAGAACATATCTCTTATCTATGAGACCAGAGCCAAGTCAGGATACAACTGATTGCAGAGATGAAGATGTCAGTCATGGCTCCTGCTTAAGTCCAGGACATGGTTTTAAAAATGACATTTGATGAGGAAGACACAGACAATCAATGACACGGTGACAGATACTAGATTGATAAGCGGTTGTATCACATAGCAAAGGAACGAGGGTAATAAATGCTGACAACAGTGAAGCCTCAATTTCCCAACTGCATTGTAAGGGGTTGTATAGCCTTGCCTCCCTTTTTTTTGCATGAATTCACATGATGAAAATACCTATCACCTGGCAAGACAAGGATTCCTGACAGATCCCTGTAGTTCACATGTCTTAAAAGGGTGTACGAAGTCACTTCCTGTGTTCGCAAACCAACATGACCTTCGACCCCATGATGGCATCCTACATACTGAAGCTCTTATCAAGGCTAATACCGTACAGCTCAATCACAATCTATATGAAAGAGACATGTTAAACATTAAACAGTGATGTTGTAATCCGGTTAACAGTCGCTCTAGACAAGTAGGCGTAGGTCTTGCGGAGTGCAGAGCAGTTCACACTGTATCTTGGTAGATGGATGCGTGCGCTACTGTCAGGTCTTTGGACCAATGCAGTGTACTTCCACTTCAGAGTCCTTACTGATACATACTACTGGGCATACGACTGTTTGCTCAGACATACTGTCTGGGTGAGGCGATAAGAAGATAAAGGCCTCAGACAAATCAAATCAAAGTTAATTGGTCGCATACACAGATTTACGCAGGTGCCGCGAAATGCTTGTGTTTCTAGCTCCAACAGCGCAGTAATACTTAGCAATTATAATGATAATAACACATAAAAAAACGATACACACATAACCCCAAAAATAAATTGTTGTATAGGACAAGCCATGACTAGAATACAGTATATACATACAGTGCCTTCAGAAAGTATTCACACCCCTTGACTTTTCGCACACTTTTGTTGTGTTACAACCTGAATTTAAAATATATTCAATTGTGATTGTTTGCCACTGGCCTACTCACAATACCCCATAATGTCAACGTGGAATTATGTATTTCAAAATGTTGACAAATTCCTTAAAAATTTAAATATGAAATGTCTTGAGTCAATTAAGCACTTTTGTTATGGCAAGCCTGAATACATCCAGGTTTTAAAATGTGCTTATTAACAAGTCACATAATACGTTGCATGGACTTACAATAAATTGTGTTTAACTTGATTTTTTGAAATGACTACCTCATCTCTGTACCCCACATATACAATTATCTGTTATGTCCCTCTGTCGAGCAGTGAATTGACATTGAATATCCCTTTGAACGTGGTGAAGTTATTATCAACACACCCAGTCACTATAAAGAGAGAGGCGTCCTTCCTAACTCAGTTTCCGGAGAGGAGGGAAACTGCCCAGGGATTTCAACATGAAGCCAAAGGTCACTTGAAAACAGTTACAGAGTTCAATGGCTGTGATAGGAGACAATTGAGAATGGATCAACAACATTGTAGTTACTCCACAATACGAACCTAATTGACAGAGTGAAGAGAAGGAAACCTGTATAGAATAGAAATATTCAAAAACATGCACCTGCTTTCTACAAGGCACTAAAGTAAAACTGTAAAAAATGTGGGAAAGAAATTAACTCTATGTCCTGAATACAAAGCACTATGTTTGGGGCAAATCCAACAAAAAACAGTACCACTCTTCATATTTTTAAGCATGGTGGTGGCTGCATCATGTTATGGGTATGCTTTTCATCGGCAAGGACCAAGGATGTTTTTTTATGATAAAAGGAAACGGAATAGAGCTAAGCACAGGCAAAATTCTAGAGGGAAACCTGGTTCAGCCTGCTTTCCAACAGACACTGGGAGACAAATTCACCTTTCAGCAGGTTAATAACCTAAAACACAAGACTGGAGTTGCTTACCAGGGCGACATTGAATGTTCCTGAGCTGCCTAGTAACAGTAAAAATATGTAAACAATATTAAAGTTACCAGTGTTCAATGACTCTATGTACATAGGGCAGCACACTCTCAGGTGCAGGTTAGAGCAGCGGGTGGTAGCTGGTTGGAACAGTGACTAAGGTTCAGGGTCATGTACTGGGCGAAGGCCGACTGGGGGTGACTTTTAACAGTCTGATGGCCCGGAGATAGAAGCTGTTACTCAGGCTCTCGGTCCCAACTTTTATGCACCTGTACTGTCTCTGCCCCTTAGATGAAAGCGGCATGTACCGGCCGTGGCTAGGGTGGCTGAGCTCTTTCATGATCTTTTTGGCCTTGCTGTGACACAGGGTGCTGTATATGTTCTAGAAGGTAGGCAGTGTGCCCCCGGTGATGCGTTGGGATGAACGCACCACCCTCCGGAGAGCCCTACAGTTGCGGACAGTACAATTGCCGTACCCGGCGGTGATACAGCCTGACAGGATGCTCTCAATGGTGCATCTGTAGAAGTTTGTGAGAGTCTTAGGGGCCAAGCCACATTTCTTCAGCCTCCTGTCTGTGTGGTTGTCAGCGATGTGCACACAGAGGAACTTGAAGCTTTTGACCCTCTCCACTGAGATCTCACCTTATCCCTGTAGGCTGTCTGATCGGTGTTGGTAATCAGGCCTACCACTGTTGTGTCGTGAGAAAACTTGATGACTGAGTTTGAGACATACCTTGCTACGCAGTCATGGCTGAACAGGGTGTACAGGATGGGGCTGAGCACTCACCCCTGTGGGAGAGTTGCTGCCTACCATCCTGTCAGGAGGTCCAGGACTCAGTTGAACAGGTAGGGGTTCAGACCCAGGGACCTAAACTAAGTGATGAGCTTGGAGGGCACTATGGTGTTGAAGGCTTAGCTGTAGTCAATGAACCACATTCTTACATAGATATTCCTCTTGTCCAGGTGGGATAGGGCAGTTTGCAGGGCAATGGCGATTGGTTTGTCCGTGGATCTGTTGGGGCGATGTGCAAATTGTAGTGGGTCTAGGGTGTCGGGTAAGGTGGAGGTAATATGATCATTAACTAGCCTTTCAAAGCACTTGATGACAGAAGTGAGTGCTCCGGGGCGACAGTAATTTAGTTTAGTTGCCTTTGCTTTCCTGGGTACAGGAACAACATAGTGAGGACAACAGACTGGGATGTGGAGAGATTGAATATGTCCGTAAACACTCCAGCCAGCTGGTCTGCACGTGCTCTGAGGGCGTAGCTTGGGATGCCGTCTCGGCCGGTTAACATGCTTAAATGGCTTACGTCGGCCACGGAGAACAGGAGCACACAGTCCTGGTGAGCATCGAGAGCCCTCTTCGGCGGCTCGGTGTTGTTTTCCTCGTAGCGGAAGCAGGTGTTTAACTCGTCCGGGAGCAAGGCATCGGTGTGGCTGGCTTTCCCTTTATAGTCCGTGATTGTCTGGAGTCTCTGCCACACACGTCTTGTGTTGTCTTTGGGGAGAAAGAAATCAAGCATCCATGAACAATCATTGTAGGATTAAAAACAGATTGTTTGCTATTTTTCATTATCTCAATGGAGCATGTCAATGCTAGTAAACACAAATCAGCCAAATATGTCACAATGATATGACATAGTTGAACACATTTTATTGCACACCATCTACAATCATATTCTGTAGCCTACATACCATCTACAGTCCCCAGTAAGTAGTTATGCCTGCCTATGGCACAACAACACTGCTCTTGAGAGAGAGAGAGAGCAGCGGGTGCTGTTCGCTTGTGCTGCCGAGCATCGACACCCACTCTCGCACCCATCTTCATTTATCTATTTAGTGCCCGCTGTCCCGGACATTAAAGAGCACCAACCTTGTGCAACCGCCTGTGAAGAGCTCACCGGCCTCCCATTGGCCTCTGCAGGGTATGTCTGCAGCCGGGGAAGGAATGATTGTACAGGGACTATTAATGAATCAATCTATCAATCCATCAATGAATGTGGCCATCGCTCTGTCTGTGCCCAGTTTCAAACAATAGATGACTTCCGTGGAACTGGACCCAAGGTGGAGGTCACAGATTTCAAAATCCACAGTGGAGAGAGGGATGAATTTAAGAGATAGAATGAGCTCGTTCTAGATGGGCGCCCCTAAATGTTTGTCTGTGTATTTCTTTCTCACAGAACTCTTTAAATTAACAATATGGGATATTTCCTGCTGTTCAATATAGGATTACCCAACCCATTGACTGCAGTTGGAATGAAACATAAGTCCAGATTGTGGCTTTAAAATGGGCAATAAAAAAAATAAAGAAATAACAATAAAGGTTTTTCTATTTAGACTGCAAACCCATGGAATATGCTTGGTAGGACACTGTGATCATCCACAACAAGCATCAGAGTAACAAACCAGGAAATGAATCAGCAGCAGTCCCATGCAGTTGTTACCATGGGTTATGGGGTAGGTCATCCCGGCCCCGTCCTCAGTCACCCGGGTGACACATCTGGCCCGATGTACAGCCCTTTCCCCTTTCCGCCCCCACCTCATTATGCACGGCCCAAATGCACATAGGCACATCACATATACACATACTAAGACATAAGATATGAGTCACCACACTATTGGATTGCTAATATTACTTCGAGATTATTATGCAGTACATTCATCTTGGTAAATAACGTCCTTCAATAGGGTTGGTCAGTTGGTGACTACGTACAAGAGAGAGAGACAGAGAGAGACAGAGAGAGAGAGAGAGAGAGAGAGAGAGAGAGAGAGAGAGAGAGAGAGAGAGAGAGAGAGAGAGAGAGAGAGAGAGAGAGAGAGAGACTTAGTTAGTTATTATGGGGTTAATCCAGGGAGGTCACGGTGCCCATGCATGTGAGCAGCATGAGGCGTGAGAATGAGGCTGTGGCTCTGGCCTACTCTCTCTCTCTCTCTCTCTCTCTCTCTCTCTCTGACTGTCTCAAGAGTCGTCAGCCTTGTCCAGCCCGGGCAGCAGATTAAGGCCTTATTAAGAGTAACTGATTTAACATCAATCTACTTACACTGACGTGTGATTAACCTACTGTTAGGTTTTGGACATCTTTTGTGGACACTGCAGGCCGGAATGAGGAATGGATTGAAATCCTTATACAGTACTCAGTGTTCTTTCTCTTTTCACTAGCATATGGCCGATGGACAGAGATGTCAACAGAGTAGACTGCAGTGTTCATCTCAAGATTTCATTATTTTCAGTCATCGTAATTGATTGCAGTCGCAACATACAATACGAACAGTGTCATCATTAAAGGCCCAATCCGCAACTTGTCTTTTTTTTTATATTGATAAGGAAGTGGAACAGGCCTGGGTTGTGTATGGATGGAGGTGAGTAATGTTTGTCATCGGTCTGTCCATCTCCAGGAAGTGGAGTGTCTGATGTCATGATAATACCATTAGGCTTTGCAGGGGAACACTAATTCAAGCTGAAGGGAGTTGGGCTGAATAAATCCCCAACTTAGAGAGGCAACACCCTATTGACCCCACCGAGGACAAAGAACTGCTAACTCATACAAAATCTAATTGAGAGGTGAATCTTACGTTTATTATGAGCTTATTATGTTTCTTTGAACGTTTAAAAATAGTCTTCTGTCAAGAGTTTACATCTACACTGTGCCACAGATATTTGTACATCCGTACACACTTGTTCACATGGCTTACAAATACTCTATAAATGTGTCTTTCATGAATAACAGTAGATATGAACGCAGCCACTCCTTTTTTTTCACTCAGTGTCTACAATGCCTGAGCTGATACCGAATGTGTGTAATAATCAATGCCGAGTCTGAGATGTCTTATTCCCCAATAAACATGGCATAAAAGGCCTTCATCATGGATCTTTCTGGAAATAGAGTACTGCATTCTTAATTGAAATGTCCTGGATATGCCTTTAAAAAGGGTACATTTACTCAAACTCTTAAAAAAAAAAAAAGATATGTGCATTAGTTCACTGTTGATAGTCCCAAATATTTTGCATGTCAGCAGTCAAGTTTTCCAGATTTAGGATATTCAAGAAGCAAAGTGTCACCTGACACATCACGTTGATTCATTTTGAAAACTTGACTGCTGACATAAAAATGTTGGCACTGTATCAACAGTGGACTAATGAGTAAAATATTGAGTAAGATATTGGGGCAGCAGGTAGTGTTTAAAGTATTGGCCAGTAATTGGATCGAATCTCCGAGCTGTCAAAAGTAAAAGTGTTGTTCTGCCCCCTGAACAGGGTTGTTAGCCTACTAGGGAGCAGGTTGTCATTGTAATGAACAATTTGTTGTTAACTGACTTGCCTAGTTAAATTTGTAAAATAAATCAATCAAAATATTGTGGTTTTTGAGTGGATTGTCCCAGTGCAAACAGCCTCATAGCCTTGCAGGTTCAAGGGTCATCGCCCATGGGTTGTGTAGAGCAACGAAATGTGGGTTAGTCGGCAGACCAGAGATTTGGCCTTAGTTGACACATACAGAACATGGGTAGTCCACTAAGTTAAAAAAAAAATGCATGGATAAAGAAAGCACGTCGCAATTCACTTCATAGAAACAAATGGTTTTTTATTACAACATTTCACTGTTTCCATTATTGGTAATGGTATGTGGTAGATTAACATGACTGCTGGGAATTTAGAAAACTCCAAATAATTTGATCGACTGCAGAACACATGGAATTCAGTAATGATCTTTTTTCCTTACAATATTAAACAATTCAGAGACAGGGTGCAACACAAAAAGCTTTCCCAAATCACATCGATAAAAAAGGTCACCGTACAATAAACGTTTTAAAAACATCGACGTAAATAAAGTCCACACGAGTATCTCCCAAGACTAGATGGATTATGTTTTTTCATCCTTGGTTTGATAAAAAAAATATCTGACAGAAAACTTGTATTAACCGATGGGTATGTTAATCATATTACCAGTGTAAAAACAAAAAAAGGTTTTGCATTTTTCCGAAACTAAAATATAAAAAGCCAAAGACCGTTGGGGCGTGTGTTACCAGGTCGACAAGAGGCCAAACAGGAAATTGGATGTCGAACAAGAGATGCAACTTCCTAGATCCAAGGCCACGCCCACATCCTGTAGCCCTCTCTGCCCCGTGTTGATGTTTGGACACCACACCCGACAACTTTGGTACCGTTCACCGTACCGCCCCTGGTTGGTTGGTAGTACTTCCTCATTCCTGGCCTGGCTAGGCGAGGCCCTGCTCCTCTATTGGTTGGAGGTGGTAGGAGGGGCGGGGTCAGCTCCTGGACATGGATGGTCATCCATCGCAGTGCAGCTTTGTGTTGTTGGTCGGTTTTTTCTTGACAAGTTATACAGCTAAAAAGAAGTGAGTGAAAAGAAGGCAATGCAGGAGGAGGGGGTGTACAGTGCATGACGGGGGGATGGTCTTCACGACGACGCCTGCTTCTCCTGTTCAATGGCTGGGAACAGTGAGAGAGTGAGACAGAGACAAAAAAACAGTGATGAGAATCTCACTGGCAACACCCTTGAGGCATAAATGGTCTTTCACTTACCCTAGGCCTGTCATGTCTACTGTAGCGTAGCTTAGACACGCAATGTTAATATTGAAAAGGTAGGATTATATTCTATAGGAGTACCCGTAGGCCTACAGTAGCCTTCTTATGATGCATCCCACTGGGCAGACATTGGTTCAACAATTTCATCGAAATTAACGTGGAATCAACGTTGATTCAACCAGTGTGTGCCCAGTGGGATAGGTCTATTAAGAAAAAAAAAAAAAAAAAGTTTTAAAATATAGTATTCATGTGTCATATCATAATGTTAGACTATTGCATAAACGTCTGTAGCCTTACTTTCTTTAGTCGGCAGCGGATTCTTCTCCTGCGTCTCGGTCTTTTTCAGCTTGGTCTTGTCGAAGCTGGCGACCTCCTCGAGATTTGGCTTGTCAGACATGATTGCGAAGAATCTGTCAAAACGAGAAGCATTGTTTTAATTAAAGATATGCGCAGACAGTACTGCAGCCACAATATATTTTCCTCAAGTGCGCAACTCGGGACGTGACCAAAACGTGCAAGTAGTGCGCCTGCAATTCTTTTGTTCGCCTCAAGCAGAGCCTGGTGCAATTTGCCTCACATCCCGTTACCCAATTCAGGGACCATGTCACACACAGGGGCACAAAACCGCACCCCACAATGAATGGCGCCTAATATTCCCCCAAATTAACATTTACATAACAATACGCGTTCCCATGTTGAGAACGCCGAAAAGAGAAAAAGCGGTTGGCCACACATAACCAACTATGTGTTCAAATCAACCGTTAAAGTATAACGATACTGCATATTATATGCATTTAAAAATGATTTGTCTACAATGCTGATCAGACGTCAATTCCACATGTTTGGTCTAAGACTCGCCTCTCCCTTGGGCAGCGCAATCTGGAGAACCACCGCCCAGATCCGCTTTACCTTCGAAGATAGGCTCCCAAATTGTACCGCGACTCCCTCAAATAGGCCCATTCATGACTATACGTGTGATAACATACTATCTAAAAAGGCACATTTCGAATGTTATTACGCATGACTTAGACAATTGACTGTAGCCTATCGCCACCACAAACAATCTGAACAAAGGATATAGACTGATATGGCTAATGTTACACAACGAACCTCAAATAGAACACATATCCAGTCGTTTCTATTTTACTAGTTAGATGCTTATTTCAAAAAAAGAGGTTGCACCCATCCAAACATCTTTCTAGTCGCACCTTTTGTCCTTGGCATGGTACAGGTTAGAATGTTCTCGCAAGGATAAATTCAGGTTAGTTACACTATTCTGGCAGCATTTCAGCAGATATCAGGTATCCTACTTTTATATGACCAATACCATAAAGTTAATATGAATATCAGTGCTTACCAAAGTTGGGACTGATTGACTAATTGTACTTCTCCAGGCTTCGCGTTGCAGCAGTGTGTCCCGCCTTTGCGCAAGCATAGGAGATATAGAGAGCAATATGCAAATGAGTCTGACGTCACCACACAGCTTCCATCCAGGAGCGATTTGGAAATTAAAAACGTGCTATATTAAAATTAGAATATAACATTTGAACCTCATTTTTCAACGGCGGGAATTTGAACAAATTATGGAGACGTGATACGTGTCCAAAATTTCAGATTTGTTTTTAATCACTTTATTCACCGAGTTTCAGGCACCACAGAGAGAAGTATGCACAAGACGCCACCTGTCGGAAAATGGAGGTATGTACCACATACTGTATTTATCACCATTATCATGTGACCTTTTCTTACACCCTTTGATTTCTAAAAGAGAAAAAAAAGTCCCTTCTATTAACTCTGTTCGATCCAGTAGTTATATGGTCTATATGAACAAACGCTTATGATTATTCCCACTGGCAAATTGTATCTATTGTTAGTTACTGCAACTAATAGCACTTATGTCTTATTTGCACCTGATGATCCTTTGTGAAGTATGTTGTTATGGTTACGTGATAGTTTGGCCTGGTTCAGATTAAATACCTAATAAGCACGTGGACGCCAGCTATGGAACTTTTCATCAGCCACTATCCATCACTAAGGAATAAAAAAATGAGTCCGCATGTCTGAGAAACTGTTGCCAACTTCCCATACAGAACGTGACAAGGCAGTATTAAGGCAACCCCCCACCGTCAGGGTAGTAGGCATATATACATATATATTACACACACACTATATATGGCTGTAGCCATCAGCCACACCAACAAGCATCTCCCTTGTTGGCAGTTGTCTCAGTCTGAGCCTAAGCAAGGATATTCGTTCTGGTTGGTCCTTGGATGAGAGTCCATGGCAAAGCGTCTCAGACTAGGAGTGCTGATCTAGTACCAGTTTAGCCTTTTAGATCACAATTAATAAGATTACACGGTCAAGGAGGACCTGATCCTAGATGGTGGTTGGGTGGTAGTGTTGCATGCCCAGTTTGGTGAACTTGCCTTTCTAAAGACCTGCAATTGACAAACATGAATTCAACCAAGGTCCTTGCTCTCACATGGCACTGCAATAAGATTATGGTGCAATGAGTAGCAACACATGCTCCTCAAATGGCCACCTAATTACTCACATCTTCCAATGGAATCACCCCCCCCCCCCCAAATAGGGAAAATACCAGTGTACCGTCTATAACAATTCATCTGAGGATCCTCAGTAACCAAAGGTCAAAGAAAAGAGACAGTCAGCATTACATAATGTCATTGTCAAAGTTTTTATTGTCAATGAAAACCCTGGTGGTGTAAAAAAAATAAAAAATAAAACGTGTGGCTGCCTGTCCGCCAGCAGCTTTCAACCCATCCGCTAATTCATTCTGAAGACTGCCTTCAGCGCACACTCACCGCACAACAGGAGAAAATGAACGCAGAGGAGTTACACTCATACATTATAACTTTTTTTTCTCAACTAATACTTTAAAAAAAAACACAAAAATAACATTCAAGACATGAGGAAAGTAGAATTTGTATACTTCATGACCTTATGGGTGTGAGTTGTTCGACCAATCACCCTTCGAGAAGATGGATAAACTTGATATAGAGGTACTGTCCCCAGTTTTTCCAAGTTATCGGATCGGATTTCAGCAATCGGATCGGATTAAATTGACATAAATACAGCGGGTGTATCATTGACTTGAATTTGGATACCCGTTCTATTAATTTCATCCTATCCGATTGCCGAAATCTGAAAAGATAACCTTTGAAAAACTGGGCAGCAGGAGATTAGTAGTGGTGTTGGAGTAGTAAATGAGCAATTTCAAGATGGTAAATCAGAAATAGGAAAGTGAGCATGAGGCCCTGCAATGACACCAGTCCGTCACAAGAGGGAGTGCACCACCAGGGGCATACTAAAGTAAGGAAAATAAAATGGCAAATCAGATTTGGCCATGTTACGTGGCACTAACGAAATTATGTTTCAACTAGAATGCCAGAAATTGTGGAAATGCTTACAACGGTCTCTCTCATATCTCAAATTGAATTCCATGATTACAATATTGGGACGTTAAGAAGACAATGCTAGATGCTTAAACATTATGTAGGAATCTATTTGCTGGTTGAACAAATACAGCCTCTACTCTGGGGAAAAAAAGTCCCACACTAACCAAAATGTTGCTGGTTAAAGAAATAAACAAATCAAAAACAAATCAGCTGTTGATGACTAAACAACCCTAGGTGGCATTGATTAGCACACACCGTTGCTAAAAATCCCGCAACAGAAAATGAAGACAGGCATTTCTTATTGTACAGATAGTCCCTCCCCATTTGCTACCGTTTTTAGTCTAGTGAATAGGACCCTGGTATTTCGTAATCGGCGTGTATTGATGAAACAAAGGTGCCTCTAAAACCAACAGCGTTGCAGATTCTCCAGAGCAGGTTAGAACAGTCAGATGAATCAAGAAGTGACATCACACAATGGAATGCTTTCATTTATAGTGAAATGGAAGGAAAATTAGGTAAAACAAACAGGAACATCGTTAGGCAATGGACCTTCGGTTAAAACAACAGCCAGATGCCTTGGGTGGCAAGGCTGGCAAAGCATGATATTGAAACATACACAGTAAGGAAATCTTAACATGGTAATACACATAAATAGAAACTTGCTGGTCTAAGAGGAGGTGACACTCTTTCTTGGGTCTCCACACGGAACAGAGCTGGGAAAGTGGGCGTGGCCTTTAGGAATTGGTCACATGTAATTGGCCCAAACCGTCAGGGTTTAAGGACTTCCGGGAGGGCGGGGGTCATTGAAGGTGCGAGCTGATTGGACCATGAGGAGAGGAAATGGCTGCTGTGGCCTCTGCTCGTGGCCATCCTTTACAAGGGAACGTGGCTGAAGAGGTAGGACACCGACTCACCGTTGTGGGTTCTCCTGATCGCCTCGGCCAGGATCATGGCTATATCTATGATCTGGTGAAGACCATAGAAATACATCATAATAGATACATCTCTATAGCAGACTGCCATCAACCAGTGCCTCGGGTCAGGTAACCTATAGGGCAGCCAATCAATCCTGGTTGGAATGGTTAGCTCTAACAGCAGCAAGCTAGTTTCGAGACATGGGAGAGACAAAATGCTGCATGTATCAACAAAGGGATTCCTCAAACCTCATTGGCTAAAAGGTACCAGGACGTGTGAGTAAACAGGAAGTGCCCATCTGGACAGTGGGTACCTGTATCTTTGGGCATGACTTCATCTTCTCCTCCTGGGGTATGGTGTTGGTGACCACCACGGCCTCGAAGGGAGCATCGTTGATGCGCGCGATGGCCGGACCGGAAAATATGCCGTGCGTGAGGATAGCATAGACCTTGATCGCACCGGCATCAATCAATCTAGAGAGAGATATGAGTGGTGTAATATAAAACACAATGTGACAGTAATATGGAAACTGCGTTTGAAAGTCAGATAAAATAATGCATATGAGCAAAGTAGAAAAATGAAATATGCACAAGCATCAAATAGAAGAGTGAAACGTTGAAGAGTTTCAGAGAGACAATGAAACGGGAGCCATGGTTGAGACTGGAACAAACGATAATGACTTCCAGGTTTTTTCCCCTTTTCAAACCGTAAAATAAAAATAGCAGAAAACTTGCTTTAAAAACAGCTACGTTTTGTAAGTGCAGCAAACAGGAGGGCTTCTACATTTGGGCAAGCCCCCCAATCTGATGCAGAAAAAAACCCTGAGTGGATTTTCAGTCTCCACATCACTCCTCACCCTCTACATAATCTATCTCATTAGGTTTGATAGTGGTTCAGGTCAATAACCAATACAGTGATTTGAGATCAACGGATGCTCAACAGATGAGACTACATAGCAACCAGCTATAAATACTGACTTGTATTGAAAGCCAAACACAAAAACTAGATCAAGGCCATGGTAGAATAACACACACACACACACACACACACACACACACACACACACACACACACACACACACACACACACACACGCTCACTTCTCAGCAGCTTTGCAGATGGTACCGCAGGTGTCGGCCATGTCGTCGACCAGGATGGCCACGCGGTCCTTCACGTCTCCGACCAGGACCATGCGGTCCACCTCGTTGGCCTTCTTCCTCTCCTTGTGGATGAGGGCAAACTCCACATTCAGACGGTCAGCGATGGAGGTCACTCTGGATGCAGGAATTTAAAACAAAGAAATATGAGAAATATGAGATATGCATGTCAGCGCTCAGCTGAAGTGGCATCTCATTCGCATGACCTCCAGAAGTCGAGCAAAACTCATCTCGAAGATGGACAAGTACAAACAAACTCCAATGAAAGGTTAAACGAGGGAGAGATGAACAGGTCCAAACATTTCTGACTTTCCCCATAGCTTTTCCACATTGTTGAAGACCTCAGGACCAGCCGTACCTGGTTCATGTGACCCTGCCACATTGTTGAAGACCTCAGGACCAGCCGTACCTGGTTCATGTTACCCTGCCACATTGTTGAAGACCTCAGGACCAGCCGTACCTGGTTCATGAGACCCTGCCACATTGTTGAAGCCCTCAGGACCAGCCGTACCTGGTTCATGTGACCCTGCCACATTGTTGAAGACCTCAGGACCAGCCGTACCTGGTTCATGAGACCCTGCCACATTGTTGAAGCCCTCAGGACCAGCCGTACCTGGTTCATGTGACCCTGCCACATTGTTGAAGACCTCAGGACCAGCCGTACCTGGTTCATGTGACCCTGCCACATTGTTGAAGACCTCAGGACCAGCCGTACCTGGTTCATGTGACCCTGCCACATTGTTGAAGACCTCAGGACCAGCCGTACCTGGTTCATGTGACCCTGCCACATTGTTGAAGACCTCAGGACCAGCCGTTGTTGACCTGGTTCATGTGACCCTGCCACATTGTTGAAGACCTCAGGACCAGCCGTACCTGGTTCATGTGACCCTGCCACATTGTTGAAGACCTCAGGACCAGCCGTACCTGGTTCATGTGACCCTGCCACATCGTTGAAGACCTCAGGATCAGCCGTACCCGGTTCATGTGACCCTGCCACATTGTTGAAGACCTCAGGATCAGCCGTACCTGGTTCATGTGACCTTGCCACATTGAATTGTTTATTACCGTTTGGCTCCTCCAGCGTCAGGGGACACAATGCAGCTGTTCTTCCACTCTGGAATGTTCTCCCGGATCCACTGGAGGACCGCGGGCTCTGCATACAGGTTGTCCACGGCGATGTCGAAGAATCCCTACAGAGAGAGATCAGAAAAAGTTTTAAACATTTTCCCTTTAACATAATAATATACAGCCTCTGATTAGCCCAATATTGAGCAAAAACATAGCGACAACTTCAGACTTCACTGCAATAACTTGGAATGAAACTAAAATTGAGCAACTACTACTAGTCATTTGAATTCAATATAACTTGATTTAAATCGACAGGGGAAACTGCACCCCGCAATTGCATTGCTGTGACGTGTCGGACGCTGCCTACCTGGATCTGCGAGGCGTGGAGGTCCATTGTGATGATGTGGTCGGCGCCGGCTACAGACAGCATGTTGGCCACCAGCTTGGCTGAGATGGGAGCACGACTCTGGGACAGAGGGAGTTACAGGCTCTTTCAAATGAAGCACACAATTGAATTATTCAGCGTGGCAACAATTGTAGTACTACAGTAAAATGCCCTGGACTTGAATAACTAGTGAAGTCTAAATCCTCTGCTCCTCCACAAGGAGCACGATCCTTATTGGCTACAGGTTGTCACGTGTTCAACAAAGACATCTTAGTCTTCTGCGGTTAATGCACACAGCCCTCTGTGGCCAAATAGCAGCACAAGGTGACCGTAGAGACTCTGGTTTCAGGGGACAAATCACAACTCACAGGTTACTTTTATTTACACACACAAGTTCAACTCTTGAAAGATGCTTGTTTCAACTCGTGTAGCTCAGTTGGTAGAGCATGGCGCTTGTAACGCCAGGGTAGTGGGTTTGATCCCCGGGACCACCCATACGTAGAATGTATGCACACATGACTGTAAGTCGCTTTGGATAAAAGCGTCTGCTAAATGGCATATATTATTATTATTATTATTATTATAATTTTGTACTAGGTCACATTCCGAGGTGGATTTAACATGCCTCAGGGAAAGGAAAACAGTGATAGGCCAACATGTGGTATTAAACATCAATCATTTGGTATAATCAAACATACACCGTCTAAATCCTTCTTGTATTGAACTTTGATTTACAAACGTAAGTAAACCCTCTGTCAGAAATCTGTTATGTCCTGTTCTAGAACTTGTAGTTCAGAGTGTTTGTATAGGCTACAGATGTATTTCCCAACTTGTCCTCCAGTAACCCCTACAGCACACATTTTTGTTGTAGGCCCAGACATGCACACCTGATGCAACTAATTATCAAGCCCTCAATGAGTTGAATCAGGGTTTCTAGATGGGATGCCCCTGATGTCAGAAGTGACTTTTCAAAGCAGGTTAGGAACATTGAAGTAAGGTTAGGAAGAGGGTTCGCTAAACTGCTAAAAACGTTATGACGTCACTGACATTAGCAGGATCCCTGCTAGACATGACCTTGAATCAGTTAAGTCAACCCGGGGCTACAGCAAAAATGTGTGCTGTTGGGGGATAGACTGGAGTACTGGAGCAGGGAGACACTGGGCTACAGTATGCCACTGCAATAGAGGGGCCTTTGGGGTCTGGCATGTTCCACCTTCATGTTAGAAAACATAACAGGGTTCCAGAGTGGCGCAGCGGTCTAAGGCACTGCATCTCAGTGCAGTGCCTTACTAGTACCTGGTTCGAATCCAGGCTGTATCACATCCGGCCTGTGATTGGGAGTCCCATAGGGCGGCGCACAATTGGCCCAGCGTCGTCCGGGTTTGGCCGGAGTAGGCCGTCATTGTAAATAAGAATTTGTTCTAGACTGATTTGCCTAGTTAAATAAAGGTTAAATATGCTCCAAAACGTTAAGAGATGTCATGCTTAGGGTCTCACGATAGTTGCTGGTGCTTGATACACTGTCTTTGGGTTGATGGAGAGAGAAAGAGGGAGAAACGGTGGAATGTTGGATAGGCCTCAGAACAACTGGCTTGCTACATGAGGAAACTGTTGTTACGTTATTAACTGGAACAGTGTGAGACAATCATTTACCAGATAAGCGGTGGTCTGTGAACCCTTTCTGCCTGACGTCAACTTTCAGTTAAGTAACATTAGCAGGAACTGTTAACGAGAATTAGGCCTAATTGTTGTCGGGTGATGAACCATGCTCTGATTCAAACCTACAGCTATATTTGGTAGATGCTGTATTTCTCATATGCTTTTTGTGTAGTAACACAGAAGTTATTGGATGACATTCACATCTGAAGAATCTCAAAGTAGCCACCCTTTGCCTTGATGACAGCTTTGCACGCTCTTTGCATTCTCTCAACCAGCTTCACCTGGAATGCTTTTCCAACAGTCTTGAAGGAGCTCCCACATATGCTGAGCACTTGTTGGCTGCTTTTCCTTCACTCTGCTGTCCAACTTATCCCAAACCATCTCAACTGGGTTGAGGTCGGGTGATTGTGGAGGCCAGGACATCTGATGCAGCACTCCATTACTCTCCTTGGTCAAATAACCCTTACACAGCCTGGAGGTGTGATGGGTCACTGTCCTGTTGAAAAACAAATTATAGTCCCTCTAAGTGTAAACAAGATGGGATGGCATATTGCTGCAGAATGCTGTGGTAGCCATGCTGGTTAAGTGTGAATTCTAAATCAGTGTCACCAGCAAAGCACCCCCACACCACCTCAATGCTTCGCGGTGGGAACAATACACGCAGAGATCATCCGTTCACCTACTCTGGGTCTCACAAAAACACAGTGGTTGGAACCAAAAATCTAAAATTAGGGCAGATTTCCACAGGTCTAATATCCATTGCTTGTGTTTCTTGGCCCAAGCAATTCTCTTCTTAGTAGTGGTTTCTTTGCAGCAATTCAACCAAGAAGGCCTGATTCACGCAGTCTCCTCTGAACAGTTGATGTTGAGATGTGTCTGTTACTTGCATTTATTCAGTCTTCATGAGAGCCAGTTTCATCATAGTGCTTGATGGTTTTTGCAACTGCACTTGAAGAAACTTTAGAAGTTGGACATTTTCCGGATTGACTGACGTTCATGTAAAGATGCTGGAAAGTAATGATGGACTGCCGTTTCTCTTTGCTTATTTGAGCTGTTCTTGCCATAATATGGACTTGGTCTTTTACCAAATAGAGCCGTCGCCTGTATACCACCCCTACCTTGTCACAACACAACGGAGGAAGGAAATTAATTCCACCATTTAACGTTTATCAAGGCACACCTGTTAATTGAAATTAATTGCAGGTGACTACCTCATGAAGCTGGTTGAGAGAATGCCAAGAGTGTGAAAACCTGTCATCAAGGAAACGGGTGGTTACCTTGAAGAATCTCAAATATATTTAGATTTGTTTCACACTTCGTTGGTTACTACATGATTCCATATGTTATTTCATAGTTTTGATGTCTTCACTATTATTCTACAATACAGAAAATAGTACAAATGAAAACCCTTGAATGAGTAGGCGTGTCCAAACTTTTGACTGGTACTGTAAATATGCTACGTTTTTCACTACATACTGAACACCACACAGTGAATCACAGTCGTGACTTATTTGTGCCTAGGAGCAGCCCGGAAGGTAAGCTTACCTTGTCTTTTTTATCCTGCCGGGCGTAGGGGAAGCAGGGGATGACGGCGGTGACGCGGGACGACGAGGCGATCTTGCACGCGTTGATCATGATCAGCAGCTCCATCAGGTTGTCGTTGATCTCGCCGCAGCCGCTCTGCACAATGTAGACGTCCTCGCCGCGCACGCTCTCCCCGATCTCCACGCTGACCAAGACAAGCGGCATTATTATTTAGTGGCATCTTAAGGAAAGGACGAGGATCATAATTCTTACCACCACTACGGAACCTCACACTCGCCTCCACACTGAGGTAGAGAAGATCAATCCTTCCTCCTCCTCACCCTGCTCTTATCGCTCTACGCCTATTGCTCCTAAACCCTGACGGAGAAGGATGATCATAATCTTCTCACCAAGGCCCTTTATCAACTAGGCCATCTCCCCTCCCCCTACAAGGTATGCTTAGAAAAAAGGGCAACTGCTACTCACTCATGAAAGATACTGCACCAAGAATCACTTTCCAATAACACAGTATCATAACTGCACACCAAAAACGGAGGACTGATGGAGGTCTGGTACAGTAAATTGGAGTGACCGGAACGAGCTCAACTTTGACTAACTAGCCTCACATGAGGACTCTCATTTGAAAGTGCGTGTGGAAAAGCAGACTTCCGGGAATCAGTGTACACACACACACACACACACACACACACACACACACACACACACCACATCTCCCCACAAGTTGCAGGCATCAAAACCATTAAAAAAAGAAACGTCAAACATTCCAGACAGGACAACCCCCTTTCCCTACCTCCGCTGGAGTCATGTGCTCACATCTGACCAAGAGGCAATTAACGCAACAGTCGGTCTACCTATCTGAACCACCCAGAAGAGGAGGCACGAGGGAATCTGTGTTCTAAGGGGAGAGCGTAAGCAAGACATGAGGAGACACGAGACCCACCGCTACTGTACAGACTAGGACTGTCGCAGAGGATTTTAAAAAATGTGATCGACCGAGAGTGTTCTTTCGACCAATCGATTGGTTTTTAAAACGTGTATTTTTCCCATATATAGGCACACCCTAAGTTAATCAAATCAACAGTATGCACTGAGCTTGTCTGATGCTTTAAGCGCACTGTTTGATGAAATAATTAAGACACAGAAGATAACCAGCTAAAAAACGTGTTCATGACCTCCCCCCAAACATAAAAGGTTAAGAACTAGAGGTCGACAGATTACGATTTTTCAATGCCGATACCGATTGGAGAACCAAAAAAGCTGGTTAATCGGCCAATTTGTATTTATTCATTTGTAATAATGACATTTACAATAATACTGAATAAACACTCATTTGAACTTAAATGTAATACATCAATAAAAATCAATTTAGCCTCAAGTAAATAATGAAAAATGAAAATAAGGAACGGTGGGTTAACTGCCTTGCAGTAAGCCAAGGTAAGTTGCTAACTAAGATTAAAATGATCTTATAAAAAACAATCAATCATAATCACTAGTTAACTACACATGGTTGATGATAATACTAGATATTATCTAGCTTGTCCTGCGTTGCATATAATCTGAGCATACAAGCATTTAAGTATCTGCCTGAGCGGTGGTAGGCAGAAGCAGGCGCGTAAACATTCATTCAAACAGCACTTTCTTGCGTTTTGCCAGCAGCTCTTCGTTGTGTGTCAATCATTGCGCGGTTTATGACTTCAAGCCTATCAACTCCCGAGATGAGGCTGGTGTAACCGAAGTGAAATGGCTAGTTCGTTAGCGCGCGTTAATAGCATTTCAAACATCACTCTCTCTGAGCCTTCTAGTAGTGGGTAACGCTGCTTCGATGGTTGTCATTGTGTTGCTATACTGTTACACTGGCAATACTAAAGTGCCTATAAGAACATCCAATAGTCAAAGGTTAAAGAAATACAAACAGTATAGAGAGAAATAGTCCTGTAATTCCTATAATAAACTACAACCTAAAACTTCTTAACTGGGAATATTGAAGACTAATGTTAAAAAAGGAACCACCAGCTTTCATATGTTCTCATGTTCTGAGCAAGGAACTTAAACGTTAGCTATTCTTTACACGGCTCATATTGCACTTTTACATTCTTCTCCAACACTGTTTTTGCAATTATTTACACCAAATTGAACATGTTGTTTCATTATTTATTTGAGACTAAATAGATTCTTATGCATGTATTATATTACGTTAAAATAAAAAAGTGATCATTCAGTATTGTTGTAATGGTCATTATTACATATACATATATATATATATATATATATATACACATACATACATACATACATATATAAAAAAGTTGATTTTTTTTTGGTCTCCAATAATCGGTATCGGTATTGAAAAATCATAATCGGTCAACCTCTAATATGAAGTACAACTGGCTCATCCATGGATGTACGGAGAAAATGCCCGTGTTTTTTTATTTATATTTTTTGTTAGCTCCCCACGCGGGTTTGTGCTCTCTGATTAGCTCAGACAAATTGAGGGCCACTGACGAGCGTTGCGATTCTACAAGTAGAATGAGTAGGTTTGTAGTTACAGGTTCTGTTTTTGTTCTTGCAAGAGAAGGAACGGCCTCCCACTGTGTTAAGTACCTATAGGCTGTGAGATTCTCGGTGTGTTTTATACTTTTTTATTTATTTAACTAGGCAAGTCCGTCAAGAACAAAGTCTTATTTACAATGACGGCCGCCTGCGGGCACTGGGATGAAAAACGACAACACGACAAGAGACACCACAACATAGGTCTCTCTATGACAACACAGCATTGTAGCAACACAACATGGTAGCAACACAAAACATGGTACAAACATTGGGCACAGACAACAGCACCAAGGGCAAGGTAGAGACGACAATACATCACACGAAGAAGTCACAACTGTCAGTAAGAGTGCCCATGATTGAGTCTTTGAATGAAGAGATAGAACTGTCCAGTTTGAGTGTTTGTTGCAGCTTGTTCCAGTCGCTAGCTGCAGCGAACTGAAAAGACAAGCGACCCAGGGATGTGCGCTTGGGGGACCTTTAACAGAATAGTACTGGCAGAACAGGTGTTGTATGTGGAGGATGAGGGCTGCAGTAGATATCTCAGATAGGGGGTATGAGGCCTAAGAGGGGGAGTGAGGTCTAAGAGGGGGAGTGAGGCCTAAGAGGGGGTGTGAGGCCTAAGAGGGGGTGTGAGGCCTAAGAGGGGGTATGAGGCCTAAGATGATTTGATAAATAAGCATCAACCAATGGGTCATGCGGCGAGTATACAGATATGACCAGTTTACAGAAGAGTATAGAGTGCAGCGATGTGTCCTATGAGGAGCATTGGTGGAAAATCGGCTGGTCGAATGGTAAAGAATATCAAGCCGCTCGAGAGCACCCTTACCTGCCCATCTATAAAACCACATCTCCGTAATCTAGCACAGGTAGGACGGTTATCTGAATCAGGGTTAGTTTGGCAGCTGGGGGAAAGAGGGGTGATTACAATAAAGGAAACCATGTCCAGATTTATCCTAAGCTATGCTATGTGCTGAGTGAAGGACAATGTACCGTCTAGCCTTACTCCCAAGTACTTGTATGAGGCGACTACCTCAAGCGCTAAACCCTCAAGAGGCAGTAATCACACCGGTTGGGAGAGGGGCATTCTTCCTACCAAACCACATGACCTTTGTTTTGGAGGTGTTCAGAACAAGGTTTTGAGGCAGAGAAAGCTTTGGTGTAGAGCATTTAACACAAAATCCAGGGAGGGCCCAGCTGAGTATAAAACTATCCCCGGCAATGATCTCAATAGTTATTAATACTATGTCCTTGCAAGGAGGACGTCCCACAATAAGATCTTATTTAATAGGTGTCCCACTGTCAGGCCAATCTTTCTCCAAAAGTATCCACAAAATGTTAAAGCAGATTATTTTATTAATATAGCTGACAAAAACCCACTATTGCACACATAGGGGACAAAGTAATGTAGCTTGGCTAAATCAATAGGGGACCTTAGCTCACCTTGGTTCATGGGGCAGTGCAGTGAACTCACTCTCACCCATTGCATCATATTGCAAGTATTGTAACGTCTACATGCACCAGCGCTGAACACTGAACAATTAGGTCAGTTTGCTTACTGGCTGGAAATGAACCTAGATTAAGCGCGAGACATCATTTAGGATAAAATGAACTGAGGGTGGCAACAGGGCAAACAATTACAGGAATAAATCAGATAAGGAAAATGTATTAATGAAAAACATACATTTTATTTTCGAATCATTTTTTAGCAGAGGTTCATATACAGAACAATTTACAGGTGCAATTAGGATGAAGTGCATGACAATGTAGGCGGAAGGAACCAGGGGTGGCAGCAGGGCAAACAATTATAGGAACAATTCGGATAAAAAACATTAAAAAATAAATAATAATCATTATTTTAGCAGAGGCTCTCTGAAGGTACAATTATGGCACATCGACCGATTTTTCACTTAGTCGGTTAGGGGATTCAAACAGCCGGCTTTTTAGTTGCTGGCCCAACCCTCTTTTACCCACTAGGTTACCTGCACAGATATCACTCATTTTCATTACATTTTGTAACTGCAACGTTTCAAGACGTTTGCATACTGAACGTGGCCTTGTTCTCGGTTGCTGCGGTAGTTGGTTCTGTTTACACGAACTGTTGGCTATTATCAAGTCACGTGAGTCTTTTCGCAAACTAACTAGCATGTATCTTTCAAAGTTACGACTCAACAATGAACACCAGCATGCGCGACCATGTGATTACATAACTAGATATAACTAACTAGCCAATTTAGGGATTGATGTAATAACGTCAGCAAGCTAGTGTTATTCAGTGACGTTCGTATAGCTGGCAAACTTACTACTCTTGCGCACATGTGCATGCATGACCCAGGCTGCAGTATGTTAACGTCCAGCGCCTGCGAGCTTGCTAGGCTAGCTCAGCTAACGCAGCTGGTAAATTAGCTAATCATGCACCTATCTAAAGACAGACGAGAAATGAGTCAAAAAATAAACCTACCATGTTTCTTGGTTGGAGAATTTCTTCGTTATCACTTTCCCCAATTCCAGTCCGAGGCGATCAGCCACTTTTTGTGACAGGTCTTGGTGGGAGCTTCCGCTGAAAAGCACGATGTTCGGCATGTCCTAAATATTTCTGTGCAATTTGGTTATGCGAGTAGGAGATTTTGGATGCAACAATTATCCCTCGAGGGGCAAGTTAGCTAACAAGTTAACTTATTATCGTTGTAGCCCACGCATAGCAGATCAGCACGAGAGGAGACCTAAAACTGAAAAGGAAGTGAGAATCGTGTTTGCACGGTAGAGCGGAAATGCCGCATCCTAATTATTCTTCTTATTATTTGGGATTGTTTTGGCGGCTCGCATCCGATTTAAGGTGCATGCACTGCCACCTATTGTACCGGAGTATGAGGCTATACACGGCGTACCTACATAAAATTGATTTGTGATACAGTAGTATACAGTCGGGGAAAAGGACAAATTATCCTACCAACTATTAGCCCTTAATAAAATGATAAAGAAACACCACCCTATTCCACTATTTACCCTATCTAATCCTACTCAACACCCCCTGCAACCTTGCAAACCCAAGTATTTCTCTGCGGCTGCCACCCCCTTCCTCATTGGACAAAATCGATGCCTTTCTTCTTAGGTTTTTTTCTTTCTGCGGTTGGCATCTGACGTTATGGTCCATGCTATTTGGAAGACCAAAACTCTTTTCGAACAGTTTTTATACTAAAATGACATGATCATAATTTTCACAATTTCACAGTATTATTCCAACCTCATACTGTGGAAATATATATAAAAGTGGGGGAAAAAAGTGTTTTGTCTGCACTGGGCATTAAAAAATAATCATGTATTTGCTTGTCCTGCCACATATACATCAGGCCTACTATGACTTGATTAACGCCTCAATCACACCGACAGCATCATTACATTTCGGTTACACCAGAAGTACATTCAATTCCAAGTAACGCTGCGTTTGCCTTGCAGAGGCATTTGCAGTGCGTTGGATTTATCGAACGTGTGTGTCAAACTGTATGCGCAGACGGCTTAACGGAAATGGTTGCAGAAGGTGAGGGTTGTACTTTTGTTGCACACATATCCAAACGATTACACTATTGGTGGGATCAAGGCATAATAGTTACAGGTGTTGGTTGAAAAGCACATTGGCCAGAGAGTCGGAAAGGAATGGTCCCTTACAGATTGTGGTCTTTCAAAATGTCCTCACAGCCCCCCCCCTTTACCCTTTAAGGCTTTTCGATCTGTGTTTTAACTTGATTTAACTCTGAGATTGTAGTCAGATGATACCTCAAGTGCCTCTTTTATCCACACACAGAAACCTTTGTCAACGCCTTGGTGATACACTCCCTCTTACTATGCTCACATGAGAAGCATCACGCTAGGAAAGAAGGGCCTCCTGTTCATTTTAAATTAATAGATTGCTTTATATCCAAATGAATAAGACGTAATTCAGAATGAAACATTTTCTTATGTTCAAAATGGCATTATCATTTTTTTTTTTGTAGATCGAGAAAGCTACTAGGCCTAGGGTGTAGAAAAATGAGGCAGTGCACAAGTGAATCTTTTATTTTACTGGAGTTCTTCTACAAGATATTAGTGGAGCAAATGAAATAGCAAGTGAAGACACACCATGACCCTCAGATATGTAAAACATTTTAATGGGTCAGAGAAGCTGAAAAAATTATTGAGTGGATTTTTATGTTTCATGGTCGGGGAAATAAAATGCAGTCTGATACATAAATGTTGAAGGACACCATTTAGTCCAGAGAGGGTCATATTAAAACACATACAATGAAAGGCTGTAAAAAATGATGAAACAATTACACACCTGCCTGATCGACTTAAAAGCTCTTTAATAAGATACTTGCCTACTTATTTGATGTCTTTTCAGTATAGTTTTATGCCCTCTGTATTTGTTTAAAAAATAATCATGTCAAAATCATTTAGAAATAAGGAGTATTAAATGCAGTACAGGTTCAGTGCTGTATGTCAATCCTCTCTCTCCACACTGCAACCTAGAACTGCATCATCAATATCACATTAAAGAGTACATGTCTTCCCAATGACCTCTCAAAATGTCTATAGCAATTTATATATTCATATAGTGTATCATATGTACTGTATGTACATTATATACATGGACAATAAATTGTACACAAGAAGTAGGGTGTCTATAATAACATCAGTTCTTTTTACAAAGGCCGGGTCTTGTATGGCTTTGTATAATGTACATAACACTAAAAGACGTTGCTGTCGGCTGGACGTCCTACTACTTGCTAAGCAGCGTTTTGAGGGAGCGGGTGAGTGCGTTGGCGATGGCTGACATGGTGCTGGAGTGGCGGACCAGGGCATTGACGTTGTGGTCGCTGGGCACTCCGATGGACGCTGCCTCGGCTGCGCGCAGCAGGCAGATGTAGTTCATGACCAGCTCGTCCACCTTGGCCACCACCTCCCTCTGCTGTTGGGCAGCTGATGCCCTCAGGCCCCTCACCAGGCACATGCAGGCCTCAGACAGGCAGCACAGCACCTGGAAACTGCAGGTGATGGCCAGCAGCATCTCCTCTGGGCTGCCGTGGGCCTGGGCCATCCTGCGACATGCCCGCCCCAGCTCTTTAGACTCGATGGACAGCAGCTGCTTGTATTGGGACAGGTCGGCTGTGATCTGTGGCACCTGGCCGCTGCGGTCCCCCCTGCCTACGCTTGAGCGCACTAGGGCGATGAGCTCGCTGGCGTCGCGGCGTACATCCGAGAAGCCAACGGGGAAGATGTACATGCGGTCTTTGAGCGTGTTGATGCGCGACAGCCGGTCGCTGAAGCTCATGTTGGTTAGGACCTCGCTGTAGAGCTGGTCGCCTGCTGCGTCCGTGGCCAGGCCGTAGATAGACGCTGCTTCCTCCATTTCCCTGCCATGGCAGCGCCTGGAACTCTCGCCCCTCTCGCCCATCTCACCCCCCTCTACCTCATCCTCCTCTGCCTGACTCTTCCTCTTGAAGAAGCAGTAGCTGAAGGGACCGTTGCACCTCCAGGGGCTGCTCGAATCCATCTTCTGCGAGCCCTTCATGTGCTTGGCGTCCTTCTGCAGGGGAAACATCACTGAGGCCCTCCGGCTGTCTCTGCCCCCAGCCGACCAGCACGTGGACGCTACTGAGCCCTGCGAGTAGCTCTTCGACAGCCTTTTCCTCGTGGGTCTCCTCTGTAGTTTGGGGTCAACTGGTCCTTGCTGGCACTTGGTTCTGCCTTTGTCGAAGAGCACCTCCACACTCCCGGAGCCCGCCGTTACATTACTGGTGCTCCGTCTGAGCTCTCTGCCCCGCTGCAGGCTATTTATGCTGGGCTCCCTGCCCAGGTGGAGGATGTTGGTGCTGGGCTCCCTGTCCCGCTGCAGGCTGTTGGTGCTGAGCTCTCTGCCCAGGTGGAGGCTGTTTATGCTGAGCTCTCTGCCCAGGTGGAGGCTGTTTATGCTGGGCTCCCTGCCCAGGTAGAGGCTGTTGATGCTGGGCTCCCGGTCCCGCTGCAGGCTGTTGGTGCTGGGTTCCCTGCCCAAGTGGAGGCTGTTCATACTGGAGTCCCTGCCCCTCTGGAGGCTGTTCATATTGGGCTCGTACTGGTGGTGGAGGCTGGCTGTGACTGACTGGATGTGGTTTTGTCCGTATGTGACGGTGGACTGCTTTGGCACAGTGGAGTTGTGGGTGCTCATGTTGGCTGGTAGGGGAGGTGGAGGAGGTGGTGGAGGAGGAGGGGGCCGGAGCCGTGGCACAGGCTCGGGCCTGCTTAGTGAAAGCTGATGGGTGATCTCCTGCTTCCGCTCCCAGTGATGTCCCCAGCTGCTCTGTGCGAGCTACACTAGGGGCAGTAGAAAAACAGAGATAATCATTAGGAGTCTGTCGGATGGCATGCTTTGTCCTGCAGTCAGATCTGAGCCAGTCCTCTGGGCCACAGATGTTGGCACCGCTTTGGGACATCACACTCCGCGCCCTGGAGGGGGGCCTGTGGACCATGCCCCCACCCCCACCCCCTCCATGGATGTTGTCCCTCAGGGACAGGAACCGCTCGACCTCAGGGTCGATGGCGCCCCTCTCTAACTCACTCTCGAGGCCCGAAAAGGAGCTCCTCCTCTCTGTGCCACTTGGCCTTACTTCAACACTGTCAGCAGGTCTCTGAGCATGCAAGTCAGGATTGCTCTTCAACTTAGCGGGCAGGGTGGTGGAGTGATAGGGCCGGGGGCCTTTGTCACCCCGTGAGGTGACTGCATTGGGGTTCACTAGACTCGGGCTGAGGAAGGGTGACGAGGACGAGGGGGGGCATGCAGGGATAGCGGTGAATGGTGTTCCCTTTACTCCTAACCATCTCTATCAGTTGGGGATTACTGGTAATATATCTCCTAGTGTCCTTCCTGACTCCCCCTCCCAGGCCTGCACTATGCAACCTGCCTCCCTGGTGCATCTGGCTCACTGTCAGGTAGTTAATGAGCTGCCTATAGGACTCGTTCCCCTCCTTGAGGTTAGCACCCCTTACACAGGCTGTCTTGGCATGCAGATCATTTTGAAGGTTACTCCTTCTAGCTGTACTACCTGTGGTTTCTTTCATCTTGGCCGACCGGAGGGAACCCTCTATGCTGGTGTCTGACCCAGGAGGGTGTATGTTGGGCAGCATCTTCCGCAGGAGTGTGGGGTCTGCTTGGGGGTGGAGGTCCCTGCCCACAGGGATCTGGCCCGGGGTGCCATGGGGAGCCTTGTCCTCATAGGTGAAAACCCTGAGGGACGTGGAAGATTCAGAGAGCGGGTGGTGGTTGCCGTCGGGGGCACAGAGGGGCGAATCCGTTGGGGTGCCACAGGCACTGCTCCCCGTGCTGCAGCCCGCGTCCAGTGATGAGCACTGGGAGCCCTGCAGGGAGTTGTGAGCCTCGCTCTGAAGGGACGAGATCCGTTTGGCTAGGTGGTACTCACACAGCCGGGCAACCCCTTGCCTCACTTGCTGCCGCTGCTCCCCTGGGGCATCTCCCTGTCCACCGGGGGGGTCCCGGGGCTTCTTGGTAGGGGAGGAGGGGAAGGGACCTGCCGCTCCCCCCAGGTACTCTTCCTGCTGGCCGCCCATAGCCCCAGTGGCCCCCACTGCAGCCTCCCCCGGTTCTTCCTCAGGCTCTGTCCGTTCAGGGTGTGGGGGAGGGGGGCGCGGCAGCCTGCGGTGACTCTTTGGCAGGCTGTTCACCGCCAGGTTCTCCGCCATGATGGAGATGGAATTCTCTGGTAGAGGAAGAGGTGGCCTTCTCTGCAGCCTCTCGCAGAACGAGGTACGCTCCACATCCAGCTGGCTCCCCCTGTGGCCGTCTCTGGTACTGAACGTGTTGAACTTCCCGTTGGTGTCGGCCAACTTTTTTAGCCGTTTCCCTCCAACAACCACGGAGTTGGGTCGCTTGCTGAAGTCGGAGGAGAGGTTAGTCAGAGAATCAGTGGTTTCTGGATCCAGCTCTATGTCATCTGGATGGAGGGTCTGTTTAGGGAGCGCGGTGGACGACGGCGGCCCGCCGTCTTGATGTTGGGAGGGGCTGTGGGCTTTCTTTTGGGTGGCCACTCTGGGCGAGATGGGGAAGTTTGTCTTTTCCTCCGTCAGAGGCTGGTAGCCTTCGGAGGTGGCGATAAGGAGGCGCCTGTGGTTCTGGTGGATGAGTTTGTGGGCGGCGGCCTGCTCCATGGTCTCGGTCATCTCTGAGGAGTTGGTCTCATTGCCTGAGTCAGAGGAAGACTCAGGACTGAAAGTTCGAGACATTTGCACACCTATGTGAGCCAGGGAGAAAAAATATATGATTTGAGCTTCTTTCAACAATTCTATTATATAACTTTTAACAAAGTTCAACATATAGTTTGAAGAAATCCTAATTTGGGCCAGGTCTGATCACAAAGCACAACAGTGAACACTGAAAAACCAAAACTAGAGCAAGGCCATGACACTGTGTGCACAACAGCTGTAAACTATAAGTGGTGTTGGTAGTAGTAAAGACCTGGGTTACTGTTGGGCTGTGGTCGCTGTGGGCGTGGTGGGTGTGGCCTCTCCTCGGACACGGTCAGGGCTTCCAGTGCCTGCAGGGTTGTTACCACGGCATCCTCCAGCCTCCTTTCCCTGCCGCTCCCCTCACCATGCGACCCCGTGGGGACAGCGTCGATCAGAGACACGGGCATGTCATTGTTGCCGGCAGTGGCCAAAGGGCGACTCTCGGGACTCTCCTCATCAGAACTGTCTCTGAACCCCGGGGGCGGGGCGGCAATGGCGAGATTTAGCGAATGGAGGACACCGTCGGTATCATCATCGTCATCATCGCCCCCCTCGGGGGGAGGAAGTGAGGTCAGGTCGATGATGTCATCGCTGGAGCCCGAGAGGGTGAGGATCGTGGCTTTGCTCGCCGCCGTCGTGCCGCCCCCTCCACCCTCCCCCCCTCCCGTCCCGGTAGAGTCTTCCTCACAGCTGGCGTCGTCCTCATCCTCGGCGTCGTCCGTGGTGTCTGCATAACAAAGGTCCCTTAGCAGCGGTTCCTCCACCAGCTCCTCGCCGATGTTGCTGTAGACCACATGCGGCATGCCGTCGGCGAATTGGAAGGGCACGGTCACCTGGGCCCTAAAGTCCCCCGGGTTGTTGACGTTGCTGTGCAAGTAGGCTATGGGCCTGTGCTCGGGCACCTCGGGACTCTCATCCATCAGGCGCTCGTAGCCAAAGTTCTGGGGGTTAACAGTGTTCAAAGGGGGGTCTCCGAAGATGAAGGAGACCTTGGCGCTCCGGGGGGAGTCTTGGGGTTTGTTTCTGGCAGGGGGGAGAGGTGGGGGCTGGGGACTCCTCCGCCCCTCCGACGGCCTCTCGTTCTGCTGCAGGGTTAGGGTATGGTGTTGGCGCTCGGGGATGTAGGGAGAGATGTTGTTCACTCTCCCTCCATTGTTAGAGAAGTCCATGTCACTGCTGTAACGCTCGTCCTGGCCGGCAGCATTGGGGTCCTCACAGTTGTCTAATGAAGTGCTGTACGGCCACTCCAGAAGATTGTCCTGATCTGTTGTTTAATAGAGGAACTCAATTCAACAATTTGACAAAATACTGGATATAATTGACATGTATACAGAAGCACGCACACACACACACACACACACACACACACACACACACACACACACACACACACACACACACACACACACACACACACACACACACACACACACACACACACACACACACACACACACACACACACCGCATAGTACTAGGTTGACCAACCCATTTCTTCAGCGATGCTGTTGCAGTGGGCCATGTTGAAGATAGATCTCCTAGAGTCCACTAGGAGTCGATAGTAACCTGCTGTCAGACACGCCAGGTTCATAGCATCACTAGACTCCATTATCAACGTGATGGGCTACAGATCAAACATAAAGAAATAAAAACATTACAGAACACAAGGATATGGTCTTGCAAGAATAGTATTTATGTACAAACTGGTTTTTCTACTTATTAGCCTGCTAATATTGCCTTATGGGTATCTGTAGATTTTTAGGGAAAGGCGATACCTTGTCAGTTGCGCAACTGAATGCATTCAATCGAAATGTTTCTTCCACATTTAAACCAACTCCTCTGAATCAGAGAGGTTCGGGGGGCTGCCTTAATCGACGTCATCGGTGCCCAGTTGTTGTTGGGGGTTAACTGCCTTGCTCAAGGGCAGAACGGCAGATTTTACCACCTTGCCGGTTCGGGATTCGAACGAGCGACCTTTCGGTTACTGGTCCAATGCTATTAATTGCTAGTCTACCTGCCGCCCAAGCCTCAAGCCACCCACTTAACAGTGCCAACTCGACACGTCAGGCCCCACTCCTTACCCTGACATCCATGACGTGTAGCTCCACGCGGACGTTGATATCATCCTCTGTGAGGATCTCGATGCGGTTCACGTGGCTGAAGTCTGCCAGCAGGGCCATCAGGTTGGTCTTGGCGTTGATCACGTGACTGATGCCGTACCTGGGCCCCACTAGCAAGGTCACCTCTGTCTGCTTCTCCCCTTGCTGTGAGGGTGTGTGTTGGGGTTGAAGTGTTGTGTGTATGTGTGTGTGTGTGTGTGTGTTGAGTTGAATAGGGGTGTGTATTTGTGTGAGTGAGTGAGTGAGTGTATAAAAGAGAGAAGGCAGGATATGGATTTGGAACAATATCTATGTGGATACAGATTGGTTTTCTATTTGACCAATGGCTGAAATAGGGACAGATACAACTAGTGGTCTTACCAAAAGTATGGATTTGAACACTCTCCCTCCATACAACCTCAGCTCACTGAGATACTTCAAGTAGTGCACTTTAGCCTGCAATGCAGTCAACTGCAGGAAAAAAAGACAGAGGAAAACATCTCGAGGTTAACAAAAATACACTAACGGTTTATGGCTTTGACCGTATCTCAGTCTCAAATACACAAATGACATTCATCTGATGATGAAGCAAAAAAAAGAAAGCAAACAGACAGCTACACTCCTCTAGAGGGCAGCTCTGCTAAGCACACGAGAGAGAGAGAGAGAGAGAGAGAGAGAGAGAGAGAGAGAGAGAGAGAGAGAGAGAGAGAGAGAGAGAGAGAGACAGAGGGAGAGGGAGACAGAGAGGGAGACAGAGAGAGAGAGAGAGAGGGACAGAGAGAGGGAGAGGGAGACAGAGAGAGAGAGAGAGAGAGAGAGGGAGAGAGAGAGACAGAGAGAGAGAGAGAGAGGGAGAGGGACAGAGGGAGACAGAGAGGAGAGGGACAGAGAGAGGGAGAGAGAGAGAGAGAGAGGGAGACAGAGAGAGAGAGAGAGAGAGAGAGAGAGGGAGACAGAGAGAGAGAGAGAGAGAGCTGTGACGATGGAATCCGTACTGTACCTTTTTTCCCGGAGGCACTAGGTTCTGATTGGTTTTGAGGATGTGCGTCAGTGCTTTCTTGATGTTCTTCTCCTTCATGCTGGTCATCACTGCTGGTGGGATGAAAAGTGTCAGACCCCACTCCTTCCTGGAAATTAAGAAGGCATTTGATATTCAAGGGCGTGGAAATAATGCAAATTAGTGTTCACCTTTCTATCAATGATTATTATGCACCTGTACAAAGACTCCTTTTGAGCTGCGTCGCCCATGTTTCAGTGGAAAACAACCACAACAGTAAGGAGCTGGACTTACTGGATGTATTTGAGTGAGACCTTCTGCAGCTGTCTGGTCGTCATAGTGAGGACGTACATCTGCAGAGCGGCCAATCGTAGCGCGGCGTCGTACTTCAGCTCTGAGCCAAAGCGCTCCAGAACCACATCGTTACAGCTCTACGGAAGACCAGGAGGGACAGTTAGAACCCGTGGATGACTCAAAGCCATTCAAAATAGACACATTTTGTTCTATTTACAAGTAAAGGAAGGCCAAGCTAGAAACCGACATTGTTGTCATTAACATAGAAGCAATATTGCTTTGAATAGTCAATCCCAAGAGAACAGCAAATATTCTGAAGTTCTGATTGAGCCTAAAACCTTGGACAACCAACCAATTTTGGATGGGAACCTTGAACTTGATATGCATTGATCAAAAGGCCCTTATTGACATGCTTTGGTCTCAATGCTTGTTCGACAAGTTTACCCGAGAACACAGGAATGCGGTCTTGTGTTATGCTCCACTATGATTGGGCCAGGTCTCCTGTGGTGCTCTCACCTGAACGTAGAGGTATTCAAATGCCACGGCATCCCGTCTGAGCAGATCCACCGGGTCCTTGGGGACGAAGCTGATTCTGAAGAAACATTTCATCTTATCGGACCCCGGCCTCTGTGTCACCTGAAACGAAAAAGAGGACGAGAGAATGTGAGAAAAGGAGGGGGGGGAGTGTGAAAGAGAAAATGTTCAAGTGTTTTACTGCGCCGTAAATGTGTACTGATGTGACACATCGAAACGGAAAACATCAAATGCAAGGTCCCTCAAGGTGCTAGGCATGATGTCAAACTTCATCAAATGGTCAGGTAAATACATTCCTAAGGACATAATGGGATGGTAAGGTCTGTGCTAAGGACAGGGTGAGTCATTGTTGCAAATAGAAGTCGGGCAAATTTACATCCATTGGACAGGTTCTTGGCCTCCTGTCAAGGGACAGGAATTCATTAAGACACGCAGAGGGAGATATATTGTACGTGCTACACTGGTCAGTAGTTTGCCCTCGTTCCCTATTTCCTTCAGGGGTCCACTCTTCGAAAAAAAGGGGTTCCAAAAGGGTGCCTCGTCTGGTCCCATAGGAAAACCCTTTTTGGTTCCAGGAAGAACCTTTTTGGGGTCCACGTAGGAGCCAAAGGGTTCTACATGGAACCCAAAAGGGTTCTACCTGGGACCAAAAAGGGTTCTTCAAAGGGTTATCCTATGGGGATGGCCCAAAGAGCCCTTTTAAGTTCTAGATAACACCTTTTTTCCCCCCAAAATGTACCGTCTTGAGCATTGACTTTACAGATTTCAGCCCCTTACCAAAACCTATTACATAACTCTTTTCATCCTTGAAAATAATCAGAATTTGTTATTCATCGCTTATTTCCATTATTGACTATCATCACAGGGCTGTCTACGCGGGATGAGGGTGATGCATATTAGAATATCCTCACTATGATCGCAGTACACTTTCATTAAAACATTGAACGCAGAGGCGCCCCTGCTGTGCCAGACTTGATAAATCACGTTGTGTTCTTGAGTCGCTCTATGAATACTGAGCAGGAAGTGTTTGTGTACGTCCCAAATGGCACCCTATTCCCTAGGTCACCACTTTGGACCAGCGCTCTATGGGACGCTCTATGGGCCCCGGTCAAAAGTATAACGGGAATAGGGTGCCATTCTGGATGTGTACTTTGTGTGATTGTGGTGTAGTGCTGGAATAGAATTGCCTCTTGTCTATAGGATACTAAGTAAAGAGGCCGAGGTGGGAGTGCTTTAAGGAAGCAGAATGGGATCACTAGGGTGACTCTGGGCTAGCAACATATGAATGACTTTCATTCTCTCTGGGATGTTGATAACCTGGACCTGTAGCTAGGGAGCTCCATACTGAGATGTATCCTTCTGATATGGCCAAGGGGTGTCTAAGTTCAGTTACATTTATGATTCTCTTTCTTCCACTCTTTTTTTGAAATTATTAAAGGACTTTATAAATTGATTGATTGATCTCTGTCATGAATTGCCCAGGTATACTTTACATAAGAGGTCGCTTGACCTCAATGGGACTTCCTGGATAAGTAAAGGTCAAACCAATGACTTCGCGTTAGCATGCCCACAGTAATTCCTACCCGAGTTAGCATCTCCTGCTCATGCAAGAGTAGCAGCTTGCTGCCCGATCCCTCCGTCCGCTGCTCCAGCATCAGGGAGAAGTGTTCAATGCACTTGATGGACAGCTTCTCTTGTAGGGTCATGATAACATCCTATCACACCATAAACAAAGGTCAATTTCAATGTCATAATACCAAATGATAAAACAAATAAACAAGACTATCTTTTATTTGTATCCTCGTTTTCTGCCACCGGGTAGCTGAGATGGATAGAATGCAATTGCATTTCAAGTCAAGGTTGAGTCCCCACGCCATATTCCATTAATTTCCTCCCATTTCGCCACAGTAATTATGGAAACAGGGCCACTCTAATCCCCCCCCTCCCCCAAAGTGTCACGCACACCTTGATGGATGTGCTGCAGTCGAACCGAAACGACTTGGTCTGCCCGTTCTCCAGGTACACCTTCAGAACCTTCTGCATGAAGAGGAGGGAGTTGTCCTTCACTGTGTTCTGGGTGGAAAGGAGACACAGAAGAATGATACACAAGGCCTACAGTAGCCTACATGAAGAGGACAGAGTTGTCCTTCACTGTGTTCTGGGTGGAAAGGAGACACAGAAGAATGATACACAAGGCCTACAGTAGCCTACATGAAGAGGACAGAGTTGTCCTTCACTGTGTTCTGGGTGGAAAGGAGACACAGAAGAATGATACACAAGGCCTACAGTAGCCTACATGAAGAGGACAGAGTTGTCCTTCACTGTGTTCTGGGTGGAAAGGAGACACAGGAGAATGATACACAAGGCATACAGTAGCCTACATGAAGAGGACAGAGTTGTCCTTCACTGTGTTCTGGGTGGAAAGGAGACACATGAAGAGGACAGAGTTGAAGAATGATACACAAGGCCTACAGTAGCCTACATGAAGAGGACAGAGTTGTCCTTCACTGTGTTCTGGGTGGAAAGGAGACACAGAAGAATGATACACAAGGCATACAGTAGCCTACATGAAGAGGACAGAGTTGTCCTTCACTGTGTTCTAGGTGGAAAGGAGACACAGAAGAATGATACACAAGGCATACAGTAGCCTACATGAAGAGGACAGAGTTGTCCTTCACTTTGTTCTGGGTGGAAACAGGACATAAAAGACATCCAGTACAAATGAATGACCTTATATTTCTTGCTAGCATTGTTGACCTGTCTGGATGTACTCAGATAAACAAGTGTATACCAACACAAAAACTATTCAGACCCTTTGACTTCTTCCACATGTTGTTCCAGACTTATTCTAAAATTGATTGAATTGTTTTTTTCACCCTCATCCAGCTACACACAATACCCCATAATGACAAAGCAAAACCTTTTATTTTAATTTTTTAATTTTAAACGGAAATATCACATTTACATAATTATTCAGACCCTTTACTCAGTACTTTGTTGAAGCACCTTTGGGAGCTATTACAGCCTCAAGTTTTCTTGGGTATGATGCTACAAGCTTGGCACACCTGTATTGGGGAGTTTCTCCCATTCTTCTCTGCAGAACCTCTCAAGCTTCTGTCAGGTTGGATGGGGAGCGTCGCTGGACAGCTATTTTCAGGTCTCTCCAGAAATGTTTGATCGGGCTCAATTCCGGGCTCTGGCTGGGCCACTCAAGGATATTCCGAGACTTGTCCCGAAGCCACTCCTGCATTGTCTTAGCTGTGTTCTTAGAGTTGTTGTTCTGTTGGAAGGTGAACCTTAGCCCCAGTCTGAGGTCCTGAGCGCTCTGGAGCTTGTTTTCATCAAGGATCTCTCTGTACTTTTCCCCATTCATCTTTCCCTTGATCCTGACTAGTCTCCTGGTCCCTGCCGCTGAAAAGAATCCCCACCGCATGATGCTAACCAGCATACTTGTCACGTATATACTCCCTCTCCGGCCTCTAGGTCATCAGGCTGCTGATTATCCCACACACCTGTCACCATCATCCCGTGCACCTGCGCCTCATGACACTCACCTGGACTCCGTCACCTCCTTGATTATCTTCCCTTCCCATCACCTCCCTGGTTATCTGTCCCTCCCCTTGGTTCTTTCCTCAGGTGTTATTGACTCTGTTTTCATGTCGGTGCGTTGTTTGTGTTACGTGTTCATTGTTTCTTTTATTTATTAAAACTCTCACTCCCTGAACTTGCTTCCCAACTCTCAGCGCACTCGTTACAATACTTCACCGCAGGGATGGTGCCAGATTGCCTCTAGACGTGACGCTTGGCATTCAGGCCAAATAATTCAATCTTGGTTTCATCAGACCAGAGAATCTTGTTTCTCATGGTCTGAGACTCTTTAGGTGCCTTTTGGCAAACTCCAACTAGGCTGTCATGTGCCTTTTACTGAGGAGTGGCTTCCGTCTGGCCACTCTACCATAAAGGCCTGATTGGTGGAGGGCTGCAGACATAGTCGTCCTTCCGGAAGGTTCCCCCATCTCCACAGAGGAAATCTGAAGCTCTGTCAGTGACCATCGGGTTTTTGGTCACCTCCCTGGCCCTTCTCCCCCGATTGCTCAGTTTGGCTGGGCGGCCAGCTCTAGGAAGAGTGTTGGTAGTTCCAAACTTCTTCCATTTATGAATGATGGAGGCCACTGTGTTCTTGGGGACCTTCAATGCTGCAGAAATGTTTTGGTACCCTTCCCCAGATCTGTTCCTCGACATAATCCTGTCTCGGAGCTCTATGGACAATTCCTTCGACCTCGTGGCTTTTTGCTCAGACATGCACTGTCAACTATGGGACCTTATATAGGTGTGTGCCTTTCCAAATCATGTCCAGTCAATTGAATTTACCACAGGTGGACTTCAATCAAGTTGCAGAACCATCTCAAGGATGATCAATGGAACCAGGATGCACCTGGGCTCAATTTCGAGTCTCATAGCAAAGGGTCTGAATACTAATGTAAATAAGGTATTTCTGTGTTTTTATGTTTAATAAATGTGCAAAATATTCTAAAAACATATTTTCGCATTGTATGGAGTATTGGGTTTAGATTGATGAGGAAAATGTTTTCTTTAATCCATTTTCCAATTAGGCTGTAACGTAACACAATGTGGAATAAGTCAAGAGGTCTGAATACCAATATCCATTCTAGCACACTAATTAGAATGCATCCCCAATACATTGTTTCATTTGAAGTGATATGCTGGTGTGGATATTAGAACAGAATCTTACTTGTACAAAAAAAACAAAGTAGATATAATTAATGTGAACCAAATATACACAAATCACTTTTGACAGTTCAATTGGTGGTCAAAAGGTCAAATGGATAAATTCAAAGGTCAACCATGTGACAGGAGGAGAACTTACCGGAACTTGACCGTTAATGATGACCTCTTCTGCGAAGCGCACTTTGACCGGATTGGACTTGAGCTTGGCTTTTTTGGCTGCACTGATGAACGCTGATTTGGGCGACTGAGAACAGAGAGATTTAGCATGGAGGTCAGGATGAAACCAAATCCCTGTGTCGGGTGTGCAGCAATGTTACATCCTGTTATTATAACCAACAGTTCTAAAAAATAAAGATACTCACAGGGTACGGCTGGACAACAGTCAACATAATGGACTCCTTACAGTTTCTGGAGGGAGAA